>NC_090317.1:17234300-17534300 GCF_039906515.1 Pseudorca crassidens | reverse complement strand
TTATAGTTTTCTGAGTACAGGTCTTTTGTCTCCCTAGGTAGGTTTATTCCTAGGTATTTTATTCTTTTCGTTGCATAGGTTAATGGGAGTGTTTCCTTAATTTCTCTTTCAGATTTTTCATCATTAGTGTATAGGAATGCAACAGAGTTCTGTGCATTAATTTTGTATCCTGCAACTTTACCAAATTCATTGATTAGCTCTAGTAGTTTTCTGGTGGCATCTTTAGGATTCTCTATGTATAGTATCATGTCATCTGCAAACAGTGACAGTTTTACTTCTTTTCCTTTTATTTCTTTTTCTCCTCTGATTGCTGTGGCTAGGACTTCCAAAACTATGTTGAATAATAGTGGTGAGAGCGGACATCCTTGTCTTGTTCCTGATCTTAGAGGAAATGCTTTCAGTTTTCCACCATTGGGAATGATGTTTGCTGTGGGTTTGTCGTATATGGCCTTTATTATGTTGAGGTAGGTTCCCTCTATGCCCACTTTCTGGAGAGTTTTTATCATAATGGGTGTCGAATTTTGTCAAAGCTTTTTCTGCATCTATTGAGGTGATCATATGGTTTTTATTCTTCAATTTGTTAATATGGTGTATCACACTGGGTATCTCGTGTTTTTATTTGCATTTCCCTAATGACTAATGATTTGAGCATCTTTTCATGTGCTTTTTAACCATTTGTGTATCATCTTTGGGAAAGTGTATATTCAAGTCCACTGCTCATTTTTAAATTGGAGTGTCTTTTTACTGTTGAGCTGTAAGAGTTCTTTATATATTTTGTGTGCAAGACACTTACCATATATGTCATCTGCAAATATTATCTCCCATTCTGTGGGTTGTCTTGTCATTTTCTTGATGGTACCCTTTGAAGTATAAAAGTTTTAATTTTGATGAAATTATCTTTTTTTTTCTTTTGGTTGCTTGTGCTTTTGTTGTCATGTCTAAAAAGTGCCTAGATTCCCTAATCTAGGTCATGAAGATTTATACCTATTTTGCTTCTCACAGTTTGATAGTGTTAGCTCTTTCATCCATTTAAAATTAATTTTTGATATATGGTGTGAGATAAGGGTTCAACCTCATTCTTTTGCATGCAGATATATATTTGTCTCAGCACCTTTTTTTGAAAAGACTATTCTTTCCCTATTGAATGGTCCTGGCACCCTTGCTGAAAATCAATTGAGCATAGAAGTGAGGGTTTATTTATGGACTTTCTATCCTACTCCACTGATCCGTATGTCTTTATGTCAGTATCACACTGCCTTGATTAATGTAGTTTAATAGTAAGTTTTGAAATTAGGAAGTGTAAAGTCTACATTCTTTGTAATTCTGATCCCTCCAATGGCTACTTAGTTGCTGGTTTTCACTGTGGTTGTGGGCTATTGGTTTTCAAGGCTACCACAGAGCTGGGGAGGGAGCATGGAAATAGGGGGACATTCTAATGACACAAAGCTTACTGTTCTTACTAAGATTAAGCCATTTTCCTTGAAGGAATGCTCTCTGGATTTTTGTAAGCTTTCCGTTATTTTCTAGAATACTGAAAAAGTTATTTTTGACTTTTTTTTTTTGGCTAGTGTTTTCATTGCTTTCATGGAGGGGAGGGTTTTCAGAGTTCCTCACTTCACCATTCTTGAAGTCATCTAGATGTGAGTTTTTAACCTCCACTACTTTCTCCTCCTTTGCACCCAATGTTGTTAGACCAACTTGTGGAGCTTTCTAGGAATTGAATAGATAACAATATCACAAATTATCACACGCATTACAAGCCAGCATAAAATTGTTGGGATTTCCCGAAGATTAGGCTATGTGACAGGATCCTTGTCTTTTTATGTATTAATGTGTATATCTCTTACCCACATTGAAGCAGGGTGTTAAAATGGGAAATTATGTCATATATATATGTTATATATATGTATATGTACGTATGATCCAACTTCCATAGTACAATTTTGTCAATTGACCAGTAATACCCTTTACAGCACTTTATTACCCTTTAGCACAGGATCCAGTCTAGGATCAGGTATTGCATTTATCTGTCACATCTCTTTAGTCTGGAACTTTCACACAGTCTTTCTTTTATGACATTGAGATTTTTGAAGAATATAGTCCTCTTTCCTTTTGTTTTATTTATATTTCTTTTTGGCTGCGTTGGGTCTTCGTTTCTGTGCGAGGGCTTTCTCTAGTTGTGGCAAGCGGGGGCCACTCTTCATCGCGGTGTGTGGGCCTCTCACTATTGCGGCCTCTCTTGTTGTGGAGCACAGGCTCCAGATGCGCAGGCTCAGTAGTTGTGGCTCATGGGCCCAGTTGCCCCGCGGCATGTGGGATCCTCCCAGACCAGGGCTCGAACCCCTGTCCTCTGCATTGGCAGGCAGACTCTCAACCACTGCGCCACCAGGGAAGCCCTTTCCTTTTGTTTTAATAGACTGTTCCTCATTTGGAGTTTGTCTAATATTTCCTCATGTTTAGATCCATATTATGCATTCCTGGCTAGAAAACTACATAATTAATGCTGTGTCCTTCATAGAGTATAATACTGGGAGGCACAGGATGTCTATCTGATCCCCATGGGTGATGTAAATTTTGATCACCCAATCAAGTTGTTTTCTGATTTTTCCACTTTACACTTACTATTTTTTCTCTATCAACTAATAAGCAGTCTGTAGAGATACACTTTAAGAGCAATGTAAATATTCTGATCCTCATCAAAAATTTCCCTTTGTTTTAGCATCAATTGATGATTCCTGCTTAAATCAATCTTTACTATGATGGTTGAAAACTGATTTTCCAACTCCAGCACTCCCTCCACATTTACCATTCAATACCCAAGGTCCCTTGTCTTTTTTTTTTTTAAATATAATAGTGTTTATTTATTTTTACTTGTTGACAGTTTGCTTTATTTATTTATTTATGGCTGTGTTGGGTCTTCGTTTCCGTGCGAGGGCTCTCTCTAGTTGTGGCAAGCGGGGGCCACTCTTCATCGCGGTGCACGGGCCTCTCACTATCGCGGCCTCTCTTGTTGTGGAGCACAGGCTCCAGACGCGCAGGCTCAGTAATTGTGGCTCACGGGCCCAGTTGCTCCGCGTCATGTGGGATCCTCCCAGACCAGGGCCCAAACCCATGCCCCCTGCATCAGCAGGCAGACTCTCAACCACTGCGTCACCAGGGAAGCCCATGGTCCCTTGTCTTTTAAAACAGCTATCCTCTCTAGGTGGGGATGCTAGTGTGACATACTGCAGTCAAAACCAACTTGTTGATCTCAGTGGGGATAATATGGGGTGGGGGGAGCTACTACAATAGGTAGCAGGGCCTGTATGGTAATCAGAAATTGTAGTTCACTGGTCTTTGGCATTATATAACTGAGCAGGCACCCTAGGGACATATAGATGGGCAGCCCACTGAGGTCCTTCTACAACTGACAAAACTCCTGGTTTAGTGAAGGGAAACATGGTTTGATCTACCACAATAGAGAGTCATAACCTTTCACCCAATTACCATACCTGAGTTGGCTTATAGATTTAGGATCCCATAAATGGAAAGGAGGCCAGGTACCCATAGAGAAGAATACCATAAGTGTGTATACATTTTCCTCCTCACTTTCCCCCAGTGAAACTGCAGCCATTTTCCCTGCGGAAAAGGAAATACCCCACGTTTTGGAGAACAGTAGATCCTAGTTCTGGGTTAACACTAATTTCTGGACAGCCAGAACACTATGGTCACCAGTCACAGACTTTTAGGATAAGGATTGAGAAGATATAAGTGCAGTTTTAACCCTAGTCAGCCTCGCCGTAGGCCCAATGAAACCACCAAACCCAATCCAGTGAAAATATCCCCAGTTCCTGAAGGTATAAATGAAATGCATATCCTCAGCAAATGACAGAATTCCCACCTGGGCTCTTTGAGCCACAGAGGCAGGGCTTTCAAGACTATTATGGAAGAAGGTGCCAGGTAGAGACTCCTGGAGCTCCACCTCCCTAACAAGAAAGCAATATTGCCTCCCTGGTAGAACTGCAGAGATAAACGTTACCATCAACGTAGGAGATGTAGAAGTGATGATTTAATTCATAGTTGGCTACTTTAAAAGTCAGGTGGGTCTCAAAGTGACCTTAGATTATCATTAATTGTATGTCAACTCTAATTCTGGCTACTGTTCCAGATATGGTCTAGTAAACACTTGGCAAGTAGCTATTGATCTAATGAAAGCATTTTCTCTATGTATCAATCAGGACTGGGACTAGGGTGAAGTGAGTGAAGCAGTTGCCTCTGGTATAAAATTTAAGGGATTGCCAAAAAAAATCAGTAACCAAGATAAACAGTATTTGAATGCAATATTTTACAAAACTAAAATGAATGCAAAAATCCATGACATACAAAATAGCAAAAGTTTAAATAGAGACAGGCTTAGCAACAAACAGAGAACAACAGAAGCAGAATACCTTCACTGTCTTGCCACAGAATATGTCAATTCTTCAGCCATGTGCCACTAATTTGCAGGGAACATTGATCATCTCACCAACCCACAGGACATCATTACGCTAGTCTACCATTGATAACATCATGTTGACTAAACACGGAGAGCAAAAATTAACAGGTACCTCAGATGCTAGATAATGGGTGATAATTCTCCCCAAAATACAAGGTTCTCCTGACACAATAAAATTTTGGTGGGTGAGGGGCAGGTACGTCCAGGGTCTGGGACATACTGAATATCCCTTCCAAGTAAATGAAAAGTTGTTACATTTTGGACTCCCTATCATTTAAAGAACTTCAATGCATTTTGGAGATAACATATATCACATCTGACTGGTTGCCTCCTTCCATCTACTGGCCTACAAAGTTGTAATCTTCCATCTCTGAGAGAACCCAGAGCAAGAGACGGTGCTCCATCTGGTCCAAGCTGTAGTGGGAGTGGTTCTAACCACCTGGCCATTATCACCTAATAAACCTGATGGTACCAAAAACATTTGTGGCAGATTGGAATGTTATGATAGCTTGTAGAAAGTCCATACCAGAGAATCACAGCAAGAAGTCCCTGGAGTTCTCGAACAAACCTGTTTCCTTAAAGAAGTAACTTTTCTCCATTAAAACCAATACATGTCTTGCTTCTAGTTTCTGGTTGACTTTGAATTTCTAGCATAGATCTTCAAGTGACGATGTAACCCAAACTGTCCATCATGAATTGAGTGCTGAGAATTAGCTGCCTAGCTATAAACTTAGGTGTGCCCCTGAAGTATTTCATCTTCAATGGAAGCTGTGTATTCAGAATGTGGCCTGAGTAGATATTGAAGGTACCAGTCCCAGCATATCTACTCCCGCTACATAGCTATTTTTGCAATTCCTACAACCTCATGGGAAGTTCAAGGCTTGTTTAGAGCTGGCTCATAATATGCCTGCAACATCCAGAAGTGAATTGTTCCAGCATTATAGCCCTGAGAGCTATCCCTGAAGAACAGTGGAGAAGTAAAATCCTCCCAGTGGGCAGAACTTCAAGGAGTACAACTTAAGGTCTACTTTGCCTGCTTGGCCTTTAGGCCACGCACGATCTATACCAAGGGTTGGCAAACTTTTTCTCTAAAGGGCCGGATAGTAAGTATTTTCAGCTTTGTAGGCCACATATGATCTCTGTTGCAACTGCTTAAATTTACTCTTGTAGTACAAAATGACCACAGATAATAAGGAAATAGAAGGGTATGGCTGTATTCCAATAAAACTTTATTTATAAAAGCAGTTAACAAACTGGAGTTTGCCAACCTCTCATCTAAAACCAATTCTTTGGCAGAATCTAATGGTTTGATTAGATGGTTATGGATTTGGAAGACATGAAAGTAGAAAATTGGTAACTAGATTAACCTCTTAATTTGGGGTCCACAGAATCCTAAGTGGCTGGAAGATGGAACATATAATATTATATAATACTGGTTTCCTTAATTATCTTATGTATTTTATATGTTACACTTAAAAATACTACTCTGAGAATGGGTTCATGAGCTTTACCAGACTACCAAAGCCTTTGAAAGCCGAAAATGTTAAGAACTCTTCAGAATGGGCCTCGAGAATGAGAACTTTCATGTCTCAAGTAGAATGCATCCTAAAAGGCCTTAGTCTCCATTGCAAAGGGATGGTACCAGCAGGGTCAGAGAGAGAAAATCCAGAAAGTTTCTATTCTAGTAAGGGAAATTGGTACCCCATCCATAAACAAAGAGGTCCGGTGCAATCAACCTGCCATAAGGTTATGGCTAGTCACCTCAAAATATGGTACTTTACCAGGGGCTCAGAGTTTGTTGCTGCCGCTGATAAATTGGGTTGAAGTCCATGAGATTCACCGGTCTTATGTACAGCATCACAGAAGCAGCAGGTCTCATAGGCTGTTGGAAAGGTTACTGAAGACTCAGTTACGGTACCACCTAGGAAACTAACACCTTGCAAGGTTGGGATGCTGTGCTACAGGATGTGGAATCACTCTGAGCCAGCCGAAAGTACATATAATGCTGTTTCTCTCATTGTCAGAATACATGAGACTGGGAACCAAGGAGTGGGAAGAGTTACTGGCACCTCTCATGAATCATTAAACCTAATGGTCCATTGACAAAACCTTTGTTTCCCATACTTGCAACTTAGAAGTTGAAGACAGTCATATCTTAGATAGACTCTGGAAGTAATGATAACTTCATTACACCAAAAGCCTTGGCAGCAGGTCACCAGACAATGGAAAAGTATGGACAAGACCAAAAGTATGGAAAGCTGGGAGTATGAATGAGATTATATTCTTGGGGATTCCAAGAACTGTTGTAGGGCTTGGTGTGGAAGGGAACTGGGTGCAAGCAAGTCCAGAGAAATGATGACTGTGACATTCTGACCACATTGTGATTGTTTAAACATGGTAACGGAAGTGTTCTCCATGCAATCTGTGAATTTTACAGTCATACAGCTGAAGGAACCAGGACTTATGTTTTACAATTTATACAGCTGCTTTCATATATTTTTGACCATTTTACTTCTTTTAACTATTAACATTTTTTGCATCTATGGGAATGTAGACATGTGCTCCCCTATCCATGTTGTACCATCTTTACCTGTAAGATGACAAGGAACAACCTCAGTCCTCCTCCTGTGTATCTCTTTTACTCTTACTACTAGCACACTCACACTTCTGGCGCCAGATGTGTGGAGGTTTTCCCCCAGCGAGCAAATTCTCTGTGCCACCAGCTGGGTGTCCTAAGATTTAACCCAGTTCTGACACTATCTATCTGGAGATATGTCAGATCCCACAGGTTAAGGGCTCGGTCCCACAAGACTGCCCCTTGCCACACACACACACACACACACACACACACACACACACACACACACACACTTCAGATGCCAGTCACAAGCCCAGGTTGTCACCTGTGCTTCTGACCAGCTGGCTATAGATCGAAAGTTCCAACAGCCCTCTCTTCGGGTTTGATTAATTTGCTAGAGTGGCTCACAGAACTCAGGGTGACATTTACTTACATTTACCAGTTTATTAAAGGATATGATAAAGGATACAGATGAACAGCCAGATGAAGAGATACACAGGGCAAGGTCTGGGAGGTTCCTGAGTGCAGGAGCTTCTGTCCCCATGGAGTTGGTGTATGTCACCCTTCCAGTATGGATATGTTCGCCAACCTGGAAGTTCTCCGAACCCCACACTATTGGGATTTTATGGAGGCTTCATCACTTAGGTATGATTGACCATTAACTCCATTTCCAGCCTTTCCCTCTTCTCAAGAGAATGGGGGCAGGGCTGCAAATTCCAAGCTCCTAATCATGACTTGGTCTTTCTGGTGACCAGGCTTCATCTAGGAGCCAGCCAGGAGCCCACCCAGAGCTGCCTCATTAGAACAAAGACAATCCTATCACCCAGGAAATGACATGGGTTTTAGGAGCCCTGTGCCAGGAATCAGGGAAGAGACCAAGATATATTTTTTCTACTATCTTACAGTGAGCATGTCTCATATGTTACTCCAGGCTGGCATGGTCTGGGGTAGCATAGATTATAATACAATTTTGTACTTAGCTTATAATACAATTTTTATTATATAAAAAATACAATTATAGATTATAATACAATTCTGTACTCTCGTAGTGTTCACCGTAACAAGAGTCTTAGCTCCTTGAGGACAGGGTCTTTGTTTTATATCAATGCTACTCAAAGTGTAATCTGTGGACTGCTTGTTACCAGTCCATGCCTAGACAAGTACAGGAATTAAGATTAAGCATTTTAAGTTTTTATAGAAATTATACAAGCTAATTTTCATATCTATAGGATCTTTAAAATTTTTTTGATTTTTATCTTCTATGACATTGGCTTTTTAAATTCTTCTAATAGTTCATTTTTATTGTATTTTATAAAATTATTGGTCCACTGCAGTTTGGAAATTTTTAGAAACGTCCTTCACCACACATTTCGAGAAGCACTATTTTTTATACCACATTTTTTTTAGATTTGAAGCTTTTGAGGAGAAAAGATGGCAGAGAAGAAGGATGTGAAGCTTTTGAGTTTCAGTTTGAGGCCAGTCTTTATAATTTAATTAGAAAGACTGAAATACGAGTGACAATATATGCAAAATATTTCCAGTGAAATAAGAGGAAGGAGAAGAAAGAAAATAAATCATTGGTGTATATTACCAATATACACCAGTAGCATTACAGACACCATCAGATATTCATTTTACCTCAGTTTATCTCAGACAATAGACAAATGATAACTTGTAACATCTCTTGGTTCTAATGTGAAGTTTTTTATTACAAGGGAGAAAAAGGAATTCCATGTTTGGATTTTGTCCACAAAATAAATTTGTTTTTGTGAACCATAGTTTTTGATACACACAAGTTTACTTTGAAAGACACTTTGTAAAATCCTTTTTTCACTTATGACTTTTAAAATATATTTTTCAAATGATGGATCTTATACTAGTTTAACTTCTGTTTTGCCCGGTATGATGCTGGTTCTTAAATGTATGATTGAGATGCATTAACGCTTATGCTGTATAGTCTTAATGCTGTATTTCATGCAGGAACCTAGAATGAAGAAAATTCTGCAAACGGAGTTGTCTACGAAAAAATGAATAAAAATGATGTCTAATAACTAGACTATTAATTAATTCATCATGTATTGGATGCCTGAGTGCCAGGTACCCGAAGATAGGCCATGGTATGGAAATGTAATTTTAACTTTCTTGCAACCTGGAATCCTCGTATTTTGTACCCCATTAATGGCCAGGTAGTATACCCTTGAAAAAGCTTTTATTTGTCTAATACCAGAAGCCTAGCTCCAAATTCATGATTGTTGAAGAATGAGCTATTCTGGTACACTGAGGATTAACCCATTTCCATATTATAATACAACGTAAGGTAAAAAAGAAAGTAGGAGATGAGACTACCTGTGCACTACAATTACAAAAGGGTAAAACGTGCATAGGAAAATAGCCCAGAAGGCAATAAAAATGATAAGAGCTGTGTTGGAATAGTGGCATTATGGGTGGTTTTTATTTTCTCTGTTTCTCAGATCTTTTGTAATAAATTATTTTCATAATTAAAAAAATAGAGGCAGTAGACAGGAACAGACATTTCACAAAAGAAGAAATTCATCTAGTAAGCAAACATAAAACAACATTCACACTCACTAGTAAAAGAATATATATTAAAACACCACTGTGGTGCAATTCTTCACCTAACTGGCAAAACAACTTCTTTTAAAAATAAAACTTAATGTCATTGAGGATACAGGAAAACGGTACTCTTATATATTACAGATGGCACTGTAAATTGGTTTGACCCTTGTTATGGGTTGAATTGTGTACCCCCAAAACTCATATTGAAATCCTCAGCCTTAGTACCTCAGAATGTAACCTTTTATATGGAAATAAGTTTGTTGCAGATGTAATTAAGTTAGGATGAGATGATGCTGGAGTATGGTGGGCCCCTAATCCAATGTGACTAGTGTCCTTAGGAAAAAAGGAAATTAAATTTCTGTTGTTTAAGCCACCCAGTTTGTGGTATTTTGTTATGGCAGCCCTAGCAAACTAATACAACCCTTATATAATGAAAATAGCAAAAAATATATATATTTATATATTATATAATATATTTATATTATATTTGCATATAAATACAAGGTATATGTGAACAACTATGTGTAATGTGGTGAAACTGATTTTTTCTTTCTCTTCTACCATTTTATTTAATATGTTTCTATTATTTTATAATGAAAGAAAAGTTAATAAAATGTAAAAATAAGAATAATTTGTTTTTTAATTCCCTTACCAATTCATGGACCAGTAATTGAGAAATATATCTATTTAGTCTCTGAAGGACATTTCAGTTCTGAAATTTTTGATTCTGCAAAAGAGTCAAGACAAAATAGTTTTCTTGTTGGTGTGTTAATATCCCTTGTAGGTTAAAAAACCTTCCAAGGATATATGGATGAAAATTCAATCAGAACCTTATTGCTAAAAGGGACTCAAGTCAAATATACAACTGCAGAAATTGCAGGACTCACTGAATTCCCTGTATCATCCCTGACAGATGCTCATCTGGCCTCTGCCCAAGTATTTACAATGATAGGGAGGTCACTGCTTCTCCAATTAGGCCATGCAGTTGTTGCATAGCAATTATAGCTAAAAATCTTCAGTATATTAAGCTGAATTCTGCTTCTCTTTATTGTACCCAGGGTTCCCTCTGCAACAACACAAAATAAATTTATTACCTGATTTATATGGCTCCCTTTTAAATATATGAAGTCTTTTTTTTTTACATCTTTATTGGAGTATAATTGCTTAACAATGGTGTGTTCGTTTCTGCTTTATAACAAAGTGAATCAGTTATACATATACATATGTTCCCATATCTCTTCCCTCTTGCATCTCCCTCCCTCCCACCCTCCCTATCCCACCCCTCCAGGTGATCACAAAGCCCCGAGCTGATCTCCCTGTGTTATGTGGCTGCTTCCCACTAGCTATCTATTTTACATTTGGTAGTGTATATATGTCCATGCCTCTCTCTCGCTTTGTCACAGCTTACCCTTCCCCCTCCCCATGTCCTCAAGTCCATTCTCTAGTAGGTCTGCGTCTTTATTCCTGTCTTACCCCTAGGTTCTTCATGACATTTTTTTTCCTTAAATTCCATTAAATATATGAAGTCTTTTCAGGTCCAATATTTAATTCCTGAAGTTATTCCTTATCTGATATTGTTTCCAGAGATCCTCTTCTCATGCTTACCTGGTTGTTCCCTAGTCTCTCAGTGTGCTTCAAAATATGGTACAAAAATAAAGTTCTCCAGGTATAAACTGAACAAAGCAGATTACTGTGGAAGAATTATCACAACTGATCTAAGACAAGGCTAAACACTAAAAATTATTATTGCTACTAAATACTTTTCCAGACCCTTTGCGTATATTATCTTATTTTGGTTCTCTCAGTTACCATGCATTATTATTCATCATATTCTACAAATAAGAAAATGGAGGTACCAAGAAGTAACTTGCCTAAGATCACACACTCCAAGCTGAGATCAGTTGAAGTCCAAAGCCCTTTCTCTTAACCAGCTCTTAATATGTATTTGTTGAATACATGTTTAATAAATTCTTGTTGCACGAAGGAAGGATTTACATATTTACTCTTTTAGTAATTTTTTGGCCTTGTCCTAATCCTGGCACTTACAGAATTAACAGTAAACTGAAATCCCCAGATGCTCGTCATACAAGCAGCCTTTAACTCTCATCCTAAACAGGCTTAGCCCTCATCTCATTAACCTAAATGCAAAAACGTACATTTCTCTCTATTACATTTCACCTTGTTGTTTTTGGCTCATCATTACAGCCCGTTGAAATATTTCTGAATTTTGACTGTCATATGGTTCTCTCCTATCTTGTGTCACCACAAATTTAATAAACACACCTTCTCCAATAATTCTTCAGTTTAAAAAAAAGATAAGTTTTTCTAATTTCTATGACATCAACTATTTCTTTTATAGCTACACATTTTATTAATAAAAGTAATGATAATAGAAAGCATACTCTGTAATTCAGTTTTAATTATTTCATGTTGATATTCAGCCCTAATGGGGCTGAATCTATGAAATTTTAGTGTAGTGTTTGGAAACGAAGAGAGTGACTTCACCTAATGCAACATAGGAACCGTCAGCTTTATGTAGGATGTCACTTAGGATGCCTGGATTGCAAGTAATAGAAAACTCAACTGGCTTCAACAATTGTCAGCTTATTAAATCATGTGACAAGGAAAACAGAGATAAGGCAGTTTCAGTAATTCACAGGTTCAACAATATTATCAAAGATTCACATTCTTTTCATTTTCTACTCTGAGGTTCTGTTTGCCTGCTACTCTTCTCATAGCTGCAGACTGGTTACAACACGTCCAGGCACTATGTCCTGGAACAATAATTTCCAAAGGCCAGAAGGGAGGACATCCTTTCCTGGTGCTCCATTCTAAGACTGAGAAAAGACTTCCCAAAAGGTCTCCAACAGACTTTTCCACATGTGTCATTATCAGAATTATATTACATGTCCGAGGCCTAAGCCTGCCATTAACAAGGATAATGGAATTCTCCTGGCTGCAGACTGGGAGAAAATATTTGTAAAAGACACACCTGATAAAGGGCTATTATCCCAAAGAACACTTAAACTCAATAAGAAAACAAGCAACCTGATTAAAAAATGGACTAAAGACCTTAACAGACACCTTAACTAAACATACTCTTCCTTGCCATACAATCCAGCATTTGTCCCCCTTGGTATTTACCCAAAGGAGTTGAAAACTTATGTCCACACAAAAGCCTGCACGTGATGTTTATAGCAGCTTCACTTATAATTGCCAAAACTTAGAAGCAACCAGGATGTCCTTCAGTAGGTGAATGGTTACATAAACTGTGGAAGATCCAGACAATGGACTGTTAGGCAGCGCTAAAGAGAAACGAGTTATCAGGCCATGAGAAGACATGGAGGAACCTCAGCTGCATGTCACTAAGTGAAAGAAGCCAATCTGAAAAGGCTACGTACCGGATGATG
The DNA here is from genome assembly GCF_039906515.1 of Pseudorca crassidens. Lineage (NCBI taxonomy): Eukaryota > Metazoa > Chordata > Mammalia > Artiodactyla > Delphinidae > Pseudorca > Pseudorca crassidens. The sequence continues at coordinate 17,521,261 of NC_090317.1, read as the reverse complement.
CCAACTATATGACATTCTGGAAAAAGCAAAACTATGGAGATATTACAAAGATCAGTCAGTGGTTGCCAGGAGTTGGGGGTCAGGAAGGGATGAATAGGCAAAGCACAGAGGATTTTTAGGGCATTGAAAATACTCTGTATGATACCATAATGATGGACATGTGTCATTACGCATTTGTCCAAATGCACAGAAGGTCCAACACCAAGAGTGAATGGTAATGTCAACTATGCACTTTGGGTGATAAAGATGTGACGATGTAAGTTCAACAGTTGTAACAAACATACCCCTCTGGTGGGGGATGTGGGTAAGGGGGGAGGCTCGGTTTTGCTGTGAATCTGCCACTGGCACAGCCCATTAACAATTCCCAGGAAATAAAAAGAGAATCTGGGTAATAAAATGAAGTCTAACCTTTTTTTTCTTCTCTTTTCCTTTGTGCTTAGTCCAGTTTCACTTGTTCATGGGCGGCTGTGTGCAGAGGCCTCGCATCCGGCACTTCAGAGCAGAGTCCCTAGTGTGGAGCGGCTGTGCCTGACGCCTCAGCTCGGCGGGCCGCGCGCAGAAGCGCTGTGCACAACGCGGCAATCCAAGATGGCGGCGGTGGGCCCTGTGCAGAGAGACACTGCACAGACACTGCAATCCAAGACAGTGGCGGCAGGCCGTGTGCAGAAGCGCTGCGCCCGGCACTTGGCCCTGGAGTGAATGCTGTGAGCTGCAAAATTGCGCCCCACCCGGGAGAACTCCCAGCCCCTCCCCGCTGACAAGAGCCCAATAAAGCAGCCCCGCCCACGGGCGTGGACTCTGCAGTACAAGCTCACACCTGTTGGTGCTTTGATCAGAAAACGAAGCTTTCCTTTGCTTCTGAACCGAACTTGGTCTTATTCTGTTGGCTCCAAGGACACCAGGCAGGAGGACCCTTGTTGGAGCCCAGCTCGGGAGGGTCAGTAACAAATCTAAAACTGCTCTAAAAAATAAAATAAGGTTTTTTAAAATTGGGGAATAGTTGATTTACAATGTTGTGTTAGTTTCAGGTGTACGGCAAAGTGAATCCGTGATACATATACATATATCCACTCTTTTTTAGATTCTTTTCCCATATAGGCCATTACAGAGTATCGAGTAGCGTTCCCTGTGCTATATAGAGTAGGTCCTTATTAGTCACCTACTTTATATATAGTAGTGTATATATGTCAATCCCAATCTTCCAATTTTAACTTTTAAAAAATTACCGAGGGCGGCTTAGCTGGGTTAAGGGCTGAGCTGGAAGGGACCGAGCCTCTGTTAAAACCTGTGGTGCCTCACACCAGTACAAATTGGGGTTCTGTTATCATGGAAAACGTTGTGGTGGTAGGCAATCAATGGTGTCTACAACATGTCCCAGGATATATTCAGACATTTTAAAATGTGGAATGAATAGATAACACCCAGATGTACTTGTGTGATTATAGATAAAATAGTTAGATACTAGCTAGCAGTGGAATAAAACTATTAAAATCCAAACCCACTGGAAAAACTAAACTAGTACAGTAATCTACTTGGTGGGCACTATCATGGATGAAAAGTGGAGCTGACCTCAAAGTGCTAGAAACAAATTACCACATATTTCATCCATTCAACAAAGATCGGATCAAAAAGGGAAGGGAGCGCTCACTTCGGCAGCACATATACTAAAATTGGAACGATACAGAGAAGATTAGCATGGCCCCTGTGCAAGGATGACACACAAATTTGTGAAGCATTCCATATTTTTAAGCAACCTAAATGTCCATCTATGGATGAATGGATAAAGAAGATGTGGCACATATATACAATGGAATATTACTCAGCCATAAAAAGAAACGAAATTGAGTTATTTGTAGTGAGGTGGATGGACCTAGAGTCTGTCATACAGAGTGAAGTCAGTCAGAAAGAGAAAAACAAATACCGTATGCTAACGCATATATATGGAATTTAAGAAAACAGTACTGAAGAACCTAGGGGCAGGGCAGGAATAAATACGCAGACCTAGAGAACGGACTTGAGGACACAGGGTGGCAAGGGAAAGCTGGGACAAAGTGAGAGAGTAGCACTGACGTATACACACTACCAAATGTAGAATAGATAGCCAGTGGGAAGCAGCCGCATAGCACAGGGAGATCAGTTGGATGCTTTGTGACGACCTAGAGGGGTGGGCTAGGGAGGGTGGGAGGGAGGCTCAAGAGGGAGGGGATATGGGGATATATGTATACATATAGCTGATTCACTTTGTTGTACAGTAGAAACTAACACAACATTGTAAAGCAATTATACTCCAATAAAGATGTAAAAAAAAAGGGAAATTTCTTTCAGAAAATCCAAGTAGAATTCAGTAAATGCACAATGAAGGATCATGATTTTGCATTTATTCCATAGGAAAATAAACAATATACTTCAGGCTTCCTTATGTTTATATAAGTATACTCCATAGTTTCTTTGATGTCTTCAGTATAAAGGCACACTAATACCAGTTTTTAATAGGGAGTAAGAGTGATATAGTGAATATTTAATTTTGAGGAGTTGGCAAAAAGATTATTTTTAAGTTTACTTCAAAGGAAAAGGATGAAATAATAAAAGATGAAAGACTGATTCATGTTCTCAGTGCTAGTTAATTTAGAAGACTCCACAGTCCCATTTTTATCTGATGACTGCAATCTTTCTAAGATAATTGATCTAGGTTTCTGATTTATTGCATTTGCTGTCACTCATTGTATTGTTTGCCAGATTAGAAGTGTTTGATATAAGTTTATGTACTAGGTATAATTTCAACATGTCATCTAGTCTTTGTTTATCTTTCACTGTCAGTTGATGGCTTAAAATTGACTCTTAATTCACTATTATCTAACTGCTGCATTAAAAAATAATGAGGGGGCTTCCCTGGTGGCACAGTGGTTGAGAGTCCGCCTGCCGATGCAGGGGACACGAGTTCGTGCCCCGGTCCGGGAAGATCCCACATGCCGCGGAGCGGCTGGGCCTGTGAGCCATGGCCGCTGAGCCTGCGCGTCCGGAGCCTGTGCTGTGCAACGGGAGAGGCCACAGCAGTGAGAGGACTGCGTACCTAACACACACACAAAAAAAAAATTAGGGAGGGACTTCATCACCTATCATTTCAAACATAATTCCATAAACCCTACACACTCAGAGCTACAGCATGATTAGTTTGGTTGGATTCTAAATTATTGAGTCCAGTTCATAACAATTTCACAAAAATAATATTGCAAGTCCCATGAACCAGATTCACTTCCTGGAATTAGGAAAACAGGAAGTACTTCTAAAACAAGTCTAAGGACATCAGTGGTATTCACAGTATCAAATGGATGAGTACAATAATATCAAATCCAATAGCAGATAGGAAAATGTTCTTATTTGGTGGGATTGGTACCTTTTGTGTTTGTGACAAAGTAAAACAGGCAATAAATACAAGTCCAAGTACCTGCTACAGAGCTAACAGAAGGGATGTTTAGCCGTGGGCCCTGGAGAGTACATATGCCTCAACTGTAAATCAGGAGGAAATACTAGAGTAAGTGCATAGAAGGAAGTTTGTTTCCAGCTTTCTCAGTGACTTGTTTTTCATAGAGAGAAGTTGAAAAATCTACAAGAGGGGATGACCCATGAAATTCAAGGAACAGAGCAATGATATCTCAGAAAGTAACAATTTGCTTCAAAAGAAGTTTCTAAGAAGCTGTGGTGAGTAATGCATTACTCAGAAGCTGTTAACCCACAATTCCCACTGAGGGCAAGTCTGCTGGGAGCGCCCCCCTCCATCAAGTTACAGAGCAGGGACTTTTGTGTTTCAATTCAAACAAGCTTATCAAGACCACAGTGGTTCAGGAAATAGGCGACAAAGGAAAGTACAATAAATAAAGTGCTCTTCACAATGAAATTTGTCAAACTTTTTGAGAAAAGTAACTATCAAAAGAATTTTGCATAATACCTTACCCCAGGGGGTTGAAATCAAAGTTTCACAAATTCTTAATCTTCCTATGAAGCTGGAAAAAAAGATGTAGCACATAGCAGTACAAGAGAGCAACATCATTCATTCATTCATTCAATAAACATTTATTTAGCACCTACTATGTGTAAAATTCTGTGTAAAACATAGAGGATACAAAATCACGGAAGACACGGTGTTGGCCCCCAAGAGGTGTGTTGGAGGGAGACAGGCAAATAAACCCATGATTCCAGTCAAGTGTAGGGAGCCCTAGGGTGTATCTGCACAGGGATTACCCCCACCTTCATTTTGTTCCCTCCAGGCATCCTTTCTCATCTATTCCCCCAAAATGTATAGATGGAAATAGAAAATTCTAGAAAAAGGAAAGGTAGAGAGGGTTATGAAATGAGCAGAAACCCAGAATGTAGCAAATTGACCAGATCTGGTTTTGTCAACAAATAAATTGCAAGAAAAAAAAAAAAGAGGGAGGGGAAACAGATTAAAAGAGATCTAGAAAAACATAAAAACCAAATGTAATGTGTGAAGTTCGTCTAGATCCTGATTCAATCAAATCAAAAGTTATAGGACACAGGGAAAATTGAACACTATCTGGATATTTGATATTAAGGAGTCATTGTCAAATTTTTTTTAATTAGTTAATTATTTATTTATTTTTGGCTGCTTTGGGTCTTCGTTGCTGCGCGTGGGCTTTTCTCTAGTTGCAGTGAGCGGGGGCTACTCTGTTGTGGTGCGTGGGCTTCTCATTGCGGTGGCTTCTCTTGTTGCGCAGCACGGGCTCTAGGCCCACAGGCTTCAGTAGTTGTGTCTCACGGGCTCTAGAGCGCAGGCTCATTAGTTGTGGTGCACGGGCTTAGTTGCTATACGGCATGTGGAATCTTCCTGGACCAGGGCTCGAACCCATGTCTCCTGCATTGGCAGGTGGATTCTTAACCACTGTGCCACCAGGGAAGCCCATTGTCAAATTTTTTAAGTGGATAATGGTATTGGAGTTTTCCTTTTTTTTTTTTTTTGAGTCCTTATCTCTTAGAGACTGATACCAAAGTATTTACAGATGAAGTGATAGGATGGTAGAGATTTGCTTTCAAATGATCCAATAGGGGGAGGGGAATGTGGCAGGGCATAGAATAAACATGATTTTTTTTTTTTATTTTGGCCGCGCCGGGTCTTAGTTGTGGCACACAGGATCTTCGTTGCGGCATGCAGACTTCTTAGTTGTGGCATGCAACGGCATTCAGACTTCTTTGTTGCGGGCATGCGGACTCTTAGTTGCGGCATGCGTGCGGGATCTAGTTCCCTGGCCAGGGATCAAACCCCGGGCCCTTGCATTGGGAGTGTGGAGTCTTACACACTGGACCACCAGGAAAGTCTCAGAATAAACATGATTGACTCTGTGTTAATAATTTTTGAAGCTAGGAGACAGTTACATGTGGTTCATCATATTATTCTCTTTACTTCGTGTATGTTTGAAATTTTCCGTATTCAATAAATCAACTTAGGGAGTTAGAGGAGGCTTCCCAAAGGAGATGTGAAGTGAGTTTTGAAGGTGGACAAGAGCTATCTAGCTTAAAAAACAAAAAGGCCATCATCTCATTGCAAAGACCTTGGAGATAATAGTACCTTTTTTAAAAATAACTTTTAAAAACTGTGAAGTATATTGTGCATATAATAATGTATTTAAGGCAAATACACAGTTTAAAGAATCAAAATAAAATGGAAATCTGTGACCTACCACCCAGCTGAAGAAAGAATGCCTTCAAAGCCTTCCATGCCACTCCTCAGCTTAACGTCGTCCTCTTCTTTCCACCTCCAAGAGCAAGCCACTCTCCTGAATTCTGTGCTAATTATTCCTTGCTTATGTTTAGAGGTTTTATCACACGTGTTTATCTCCAACCGATAAGGTATTACTTAGTTTTACCTTCTTTTGAACTCCATATCAATGGAATTATACTGCATATGTTCTCTGACTTACTTTGTTCAACGTTATTTTTGAGATTTACCTGTGATATTGGGTATACTTGTAGATTATTCTTTTTGTTTTTGGTATTCCATTTTATGAATATGCCATAATTTATTCAGCCATTCTACTACAGATAGACATTTGAGTTGTTTTCAGTTTGGTACTATAAGTAATCATCTATATGTCTTTGGAGCACAGACGCAAGCGTTTTCCTAGGGGATAATGGCTTAAGAGTGGAATTTATGGGTAGGATTAAGATTGCTTTTTTGAGATGTCATCTGATTACATCATCTCATAATGGAAGGAGACTGTCAACTCCACTGTCACTCAGCCAATGGTGTTAACAGCTCTCAATAATGTCTCTTCGTAGAACTCAGCATTGAAAAAGGTGTTCCATGAGCATAGTTTAGCAACATGTATCTTGCACCATGTGGGGGAGAGAAAAGTTGAACTTAGGTACCATTTGCTGCAAAGCAGGGACAGTTCTTCAGGCTTCATCATAGCTGGAGTAAAATATCCCTCAAGAATATTCCCATCCCTTTGTTTTAAATCCCAGCTCACCAAGCAGATTTCTGAAGTGTATTTCCCAGCAATCTTGATATCAGGAAAAGGGAGTGCTCTGGATAACACGGTACTCAAGCAGCCTATTTATAGGAAAGGGATTGCCTCTATTGGAGGACAAGATGCTGAAGTATGAAACTGGCTGACGACAGTGAGAATGGAAATGTAAAAATTGCATGGCAATTCCTTAGGACCCTAAGAGGTCAAGAGTTTAACCTTAGGGTCTAAGAATATGGTGATGCCATTAACAGACATAAAATAGTCAGAAGGACAGGTTTGAGGCAGGGTGGGGAGCAGAACTGGAAGTGATGACATTAGCATATACCAGATGTGCAGGGCCCTTGGGACATCCAGGTAAAGATGGCCAGTTGCGAGCCTGGAAATCAGGTCTGGAGCTCATGTGGAAAGTCGGAACCAGAGATACATGTTTAGAAGGCATTCACATAAGCCTGAAATGACATTACTAAGAGAGAGAATGCAGAACAAGAAGAATTTTGAGCACAGGATCTTGAGGGCATACCTATATTTAGAAAATAAGAAAAAGAAGAAGAGCCAGTAAAGGCAACACAAGAGACTGTCAAAGAAGTAGGAGGAGAACCAAGAACATAGAAGGCAAAGGAAGAAAGTGAGAACTGAAGGCTGAGGAAAGTGAAAGTTTAGGCATAGGTCCTTGAAAGCTGTGGGGATTCACCTAGAAATAAACAAAAAAAGAGGTCGATAATAAAGAAAGCTATCAACTAGTCAGCACCTATTATGAGGCAGGCACTATGACAAGAACTTTGCCTAGATTATGTTTTTATCATGGTAGAATCTATACAGCATAAAATTTACCATCTTGACTATTTTTAAGTGTACATTTAAGTGGTATTAAACACATTCACATTGTTGCGCAACCATTACCACCATCCATTGCCAATACTCTGTTCATCTTGTAAAACTAAAACTATTAAATAATAACTCCCCATTCTCCCCTCCCCTCAACTCCTAGCAACCATTATTATACTTTCCATCCTTATGATTTTGACTATTCTAAGTACCTCATATTCGTGGAATCATACAGTATTTGTCTTTTTGTGATTGGCCTATTTCACATAGTATAGTGTCCTCAAGATTCATCCATGTTGTAGGTTGTCACAGAATTTTTTTCCTTTTTAAGGCTGAATAATATTCCATTGTATGCGTATACCACTATGAGATAACAGAAAATATATATATTGGTCTCTACCCCTGGTTCCTGGCACAGGACCCCTGAAACCCTTGTAAAATCCTAACTGATAAGAGTACAAGGAGCATCTTGTGTTCTAATATTTGGTCTTTGACCCCTGTTCCTGACACAAGGCTCCTAAATCCCCTGGAACTTCCTGGATGATAGGAGTGTCATTTTTTTTTAATTTTTATTTATTTATTTATTTTTTGCTGTACGCGGGCCTCTCACTGTTGTGGCCTCTCCCGTTGAGGAGCATAGGCTCCGGATGTGCAGGCTCAGTGGCCATGGCTCGCCGGCCCAGCCGCTCCGCGGCATGTGGGATCTTCCCAGACCGGGGCACGAACCCGTGTCCCCTGCATCGGCAGGAGAACTCTCAACCACTGCGCCACCAGGGAAGCCCGTTTTTTTTTTTTAATATTTATTTATTTATTTGGCTGGGCCGGGTCTTAGTTGTGGCATGTGGGCTCTTAGTTGCAGCATGCATGTGGGATCTAATTCCCTGACCAGGGATCGAACCTGGGCTCCCTGCATTGGGAGCATGCAGTCTTAACCATTGGACCACCTGGGACGTCCCAAGTCATTTGTTCTCTGATGAGGCAACTCTTGGTGGGCTCCTGGATGGGGGCTGGTCACCAGAAAGACCACGCCATGATTAGAAACTTGGAATTTTCAGCCCCACCCTCACTTCTCTGGAGAGGGGAGAGGGGCTGGAAATGGAATTAATAATTGATCATGCTTACATGATGAAACCTCCGCAAAAATCCCAATAGTAGGGGGTAAAGGGAGCTTCCAATGAGAGGTGGTATGTCATTGTAGTTTTGATTTGCATTTCCCTAATGATTAGTGATGTTGAGCATCTTTTCATATGTTTATTGGCCATTTGTATTTTTCTTTGGAGAAATGTTTATTCAAGTCCTTTGCCCATTTTTGAATCGGGTTGCTTGTTTTCTTTGTTGCTGAGTCTTAGAAGTTCTCTGTATATTCTTGGTATCAGATATATGATTTTTAAATATTTTCTCCCATTCTGTGGACTGCCTTTTTATTCTGTGGATAGTGTCTTTTGATGCACTAAAATTTTTAATTTTCATTGAAGTCCAGTTTGTCTATTTTTTTCTTTTGTTACCTGTGCCTTTGATGTCATATACAAGAAACCATTACCAAATCCAATGTCATGGAGCTTTTGTCCCATATCTTCTAGGAGTTTTATTGTTTTACGTCTTACATGTAGATCCCTGATCCATTTTGAGTTAATTTTTATAAGCCTATATTATTTTGAATGGTCTCAACAGCACTGGGAGGTAGATAGTATTGGTTTTCCTATTTTACAGAAGAAGAAACAAATTTGAAATGGTGAATACCTTGTCCAAGGCCACAGAGATGGTAAGAGGAGTCAGAATTGAAACCCATGTTTGTAGAACTCTAAAGCTCAGGTCTTTGCCATATATCATAGGGTCAAGGCTTGGCCAAGATTAGCAGGAAATTATAACAAAATTAACCAGCAGCGGACTTTTACTTGAGAGTGGGAGGTGTGGGGTTTTCCCAGGGCCTGGGATTGGCCAGAGGACTTCAGAGCTCAGTTCTGGTGTGACAACATAAGTTCAGTTGGGAAGTGAGCGTAGCCAAGAGAATGGGATGGTGTGGGGAGCGGGGGTGGGGGACAGGGGGAGGTGAGAAGGGAGCCGCAAGGCATAGAAAGAATTTGGACGCCTAGATGAGGTCTAGATGAAGTGTAGAAGGTGGTGGTGAAAATGGGAGTTTCAGAGTTTGCAGTGAAATCTTGGGAGATGTAGCACTCCCCAAACTAGCCATACTCATTCACACACACCCTGACTTTGCCTGGCTAAGTCCTACGCGTCCTTCAGGTCTCAGCTTGGATGACCCCGTCTGGATCAGATGCCCCTTGTCTGTGCCCTCCCCCACAGCCCTCAGTGCTTAATTGTAATTGTACTGACTACCTTTTATTATAGCTGAGAGCTTGCTTCTCTCCTTCTGACAGACGGTGAGCTTTCTGAGGGCAGACCAGTTTCTTACTCATCTCCCTATCCCCAATGCCTACTATAGGGCCTGACCCAGAATAGTTGCTCAGTAGGTATTAAGAAGCAGTATGGCGCTATATATAGAACGGGTAACTAATAAGGACCTACTGTATAGCACAGGGAACTCTACTCAATACTCTGTAATGATCTATATGGAAAAGAATCTAAAAAAGAGTGGCTATATGTATAACTGTTTCAGTTTGCTATACAGCAGAAACTAACACAACATCGTTAATCAACTAAACTCCAATAAAAATTAATTTAAAAAAAGAAGCAGGGACTTCTCTGGTGGCACAGGGGTTAAGAATCTGCCTGCTAATGCAGGGGACACGGGTTCGAGCCCTGGTCCAGGAAGATCCCACATGCCGTGGAGCAGCTAAGCCCGTGCGCCACAACTACTGAGCCTGCGCTCTAGAGCCCACGAGCCACAACTACTGAGCCTGCGTGCCACAACTACTGAAGCCCGCTCACCTAGAACCTGCGCTCCGCAACAAGAGAAACTGCTGCAATGAGAGGCACTCGCACTGCAACGAAGAGTAGCCCCCGCTCGCTGCAACTAGAGAAAGCCCAGTCTGTGCACAGCAACGAAGACCCAACCCAGCCAAAAATAAAAATAAATTAATTAATTAAAAAAAAAAGCAGCAGTATGGCTACATGCAATGTGGTATTTTGGATTGGATTTTGGAACCAAAAAAGGATATTAGTGGGGAAACGGGTGATATCCAGATAAAGTCTATAGTTTAGTTAAGGTTTCTGATAGTTAACAATCTATAGTTTAGTTAATAATAGTACCAACATTAGTTTCTTACTTGTGACAAATGTAGATTGGTTATGTAAGATGTTAACATTAGGGGAAGCTGGTTATGAGGTATATGCGAACTCTCTGACCTATCTATGCAGCTCTTCTCTAAGTCTAAAATTATTTATTTATTTATTTATTTAGGATGCGTCGGGTCTTTGTTGCTGCATGTAGGCTTTCTCTAGTTGCGGCGAGCAGGCTTCTCATTGTGGTGGCTTCTCTTGTTGCAGAGCATGGGCTCTAGAGCACAGGCTCAGTAGTTGTGGTGCATGGGCCTAGTTGCTCTGCGGCATGTGGGATCTTCCCGGGCCAGGGCTCGAACCCGTGTCCCCTGTGTGGGCAGGCAGATTCTTAACCACTGCACCACCAGGGAAGTCCTAAAATTATTTTAAAATGAAAAGTTTATTTAAAACAAACCAAACAAAAACAGAAGCAGTATCGTGTGGTGGTTAGGATGGCAGGCTCGGTGACCTTAAAAAACAACAGTTGACCATTGAACAACAGGGGATTGAACTGTGTAGGTCCACTTATACATGGATTTTTTTTCCAGCAGTAAAATACTGTAGTATTACACAATCTGAGGTGGCTGAACCCACGGATTTGGAACCACAGATACAGAGGCACTGAAAATATGGAGGAACTGCGCATATATAGGGCTGACTATAAGTTATACTCGGATTTTTGACTGTGCTGGAAGGCCAACACCTCTAACACCTGAGTTGTTCCAGGGTCAACTGTACTTGCGTTTCCTGAATCTCTGTTTCCTTATCTGTAAAATGAGTATCTTCTTGATAGGCTTGTATGTGTATGCATGCATACAGATTTTATTATCTATCTATATATGTATATATTACAAATCTATGTCTGTGTATACACAACTAATATTTACAGGATGTCAGCCACTGTTCTAAGTGTTTTACATACATTAACTTATTTTAATCTTCTTACAACCCCGTGAGGTAGGATTTAGCATCATCATTGCTATCATCCCCCTTTCACAGATGGAGAATTCGAGGCACAGAGAAGCTATGCAACTTGTCCAAGGTCAACAGGGAGGAAACGGTACAGCTGAACCATGAACTTAGGCAGTCTGGCTCCAGAGCTGTGTTACCTCCCTTTAAGCTTAACTGAGTTAATACAGGTAAAGCACTTAGTACAATGCCCGGGACCGAGTAAGCACTCAAAAAGTGGTAGCTATTATTTAATTAACCCTGAAGGGCAAGTCTAAGGTGTGATTCAACCAGTGAATGCCAGGATGGGATGGAGGTAAAGAGCATAGAGGTTTATAAAAATAAAAGTTCAAGCCCGGGAGATAGGAGGTTAGAAGGGACTCAATAAAAAGTGAAGAAGGGTTTTATGTTTTGTTTTGTTTTTTCCTCATTCACAGCAACTTCTATTCACTCAACCAGGTATAAAAAGAGCTAAAAGTCTTCTCTAATGCTGAGGATTCTATTGCATTTCTGAGGATATTTTTATAATCTAAACGTGCAGGAATTTTTTCAGCCATTGATACTATAAAAAGTCCATTTTAATGAAGCATTTTTTCCAGTTGATTTTAAGTCACACGCAAAACTTGAAGCACTTTGTGACCAGTGTTCCCCAGCCAGGCTTCTTGAAGCCAAGAGCTCTAAAGAGCAGTTTGCTGCTACCAGCAATAGAGCTGGGGTTACTGTGTGTGCTCTGCAGGTCTCCAGCTGAACCTGGGGCTCCCTCTAGATCTGTAAAGGACATTAGAGGTCATCTAATCAGACCCCTTTCTTGTATATGTTAGCCAAACAGCAGCAAGGAAAATTAGTTGAGTCTTTGAAGGTCTAGAGCTAAAATCACTCATTTTCTAAATCATACACATACTGAGTGCTTATTCAGTGTTAAGCAATTGGGAAACAGAGATGAACAAAAAAATCTCTGACCTCTAGTTCCCTGTAGTCTGGTGAATAAGACAGAAATGTAAATCATAGAGTGTGATAGGTGTTATGAGAGGCGTGGATACAAGGCGTTGAAGTGACAGCTGTCCCTGGAGACTTCCAGGAAAGCTTCGCAGAAGAGGACACCCTCCAGCTGGGTGCTGCAGGCTGAAGAGGCAAGAGGCAGCATTGAGGGGGAGGTTGCGAGGGCGTCTTCCTGGACGGCCCCATGGCTCTCGCACTGCACTGCTCGCTATGTTAGGCGTGCCTCTGCCTCTAGACCCAGCCCACCCTGTCAGCTTCCAGCACTGCTCTTTAGCAAATAAAAACACAGGTCACCCAATTAAATTTGAATTTCATAGACAACAAATATCTTGTAGGCTAAGGACTCCCTGAGTGTATGTTTGGGACATCCTTATACTACAAAATATTTGTTGTTTATCTGCAGTTCGAATTTAACTGGGTGTCTTGTATTTCATCTGGCAACCCTACTGAGAGTAAATGTTCAATAAATCTCTGTGGGAGTAAGGGAGTGGCAGAAGGGAGAAAAGAAGAAAGGCAAGGAAGAAAGGAGCCAGTTCATCCACTGATGGCCTTAACATATTTCTCACTATTTTCTTTGTTTTTTCATTTTTTCCCCAGTTTTATTGAAATATAATTGACATATAACACTGTATAAGGTTATGGTGTATAACATAATGATTTGATATATGCAGTTATTGGCACATGGTCACCACAATAAGTTTAATTAACATCCATCACCTCACATAGTTACAATTCGTTTTTCTTGTGGTGAGAACTTTTACGGTCTATCCTCTTAGCAGCTTTCAAATATACAAAACAGCATTATTAGCTATAGCCATCATGTTGTACAATACATCCCCAGCACGATTTTCAGTTCTATGTAGTACAAGGTAAACAGTTGTTTCCCCCTTTTTTGTTAAAAAGCCTGCCCTCCTGTGGTAGAAAAAAAGTATTAGTCCAGAAGCCTTAATTCTGGTCTTCCAGCACATTGGGGCAAAAGGCTCCACAGAGGTGGGCGATCTGGAAAGGAGGATGTGATGCTAGGAGTGTGTTTGCTTGTTTGTTTGTGTGGGGACAGGGGAGGAATGAACAAAAGATGAATAGGCTTTATGTCTCAGATACCAGGAGAGTATTGTTAAAGCAGCTTTTTAAAACGGTTTAAAACGCATTTGTAACTCTGTGCAAGCCAACATAATCTGTTTCCAAGCTATTTTGGTGAGAAAATATTTTAAGAAGCTGCCTAAAATTCGTCCAGTAGAATATTTAAATTGAGACACACTTTCTAAATGGTAAAGTACTATTTAAATGCTGCCAATTAAAAGCCACCATGCGGGAAGTTCCCTGGTGGTCTAGTGCTTAGGACTCGGCATTTTCACTGGCATGGCCCGGGTTCAATCCCTGGTCGGCGGAACTGAGATCCTACAAGCCACGCGGCGTGGCCAAATTAGTTAATTATTTTCAAAAGCCACCATGGTGACCTTGGATGTGAGGAAAGCCTGGTTTGTGTGCCTCTCCTGGTCGTGAACCTTAGCAGGTAGCCCAGTCCCCATGGAGTCTCCTCCCCAGTCCTCCTAACCCGGTGGCGGTGGTCCATTCTCTCCAACCATGAGAAGAAGAACGGATGAGGTTGCTCTTCGCCTCAGCTCCAAACCTTAAGTGCTGCCATCATCCAAGGTGATTCCATGGTTCCTTTATCTCCTCTCCTCCAGGGCTTCACTCACAACCTTACACACATGCCCATGGACATAACTTTGGCTTTGCCATCTCCGGGTACACCTCCTCTTCTGACATCTCCAACTCCAAAATCTCACTCTCAGACTGGACCACGACTTTCTGTCCTTCCCACTTTCTCACTGTCCCACTGAACCTATTCTTTGAACCTCCAGTAAACTTTCAGAACCGAGAGCTGTCCCTCTTTTCCCAGCCCCTCCAGCCCGTCTGACTTCACGTCCTTCCCTCACCCTGGACGCCTCACATGACCACTTGAACTGCGTTCTCACCAGCGACTGAACGCCTCAGCCTCTGTCTGTCAGGCAGGCCCCCGACTCTGCCTCAGTCTGACCATCTGTCTGCCCCCCACTCCAGGAGGACGACCATAGCTGAAGCAAGTGGTACAGGGGGGCAGGCAGGTGCCAGTCCACAGTTACGATGGCCCAGCTCAGCTCAGCCTCCAGAGCCTTTACCTGTCCTTCATCAGCTACTTCTCCTCGTCATCCTTCAGCTATTCCCAACCTTCTATGCCTCCGAGTATCAGCTTCCTCATCAACAAGCTGGGGTGGTAATGTCTATCCTGCAGGTTGTTGTGAAGAATAACTGAGGTATGAACATAAATGGCCTGGCACATTGCAGGCCATTCATATACATATCTCGTTAATTGCCACTTTTCTAACACCCAACACTATTTGCATTTCCCTCACTCTAAACACATGACCTTGTCTCACAGAGAAAAGAGAAGTCATGGGGTACAGGGAAGGTGGGGAGCCGTACCCTCCTGAACCTACAAACTTGACCGACACCCACCCACCCACCTGTACTAACTTGCCTCTAGTCTCCAAGAAGGAGGGGCCACTCCTCTTTACCCAGGCTAGTTCCTCCCTTCTGTGTCAGACACTCACTCAATCCACCCCTTTTCTCACCTGTATCTTGCCCCCTCCCTGCCCCATCGCCTCAGCTCATACTCATGCTCAAATCAAATCTTTCCCATTTTAAAAAAATTCTCTCTTGGCTCTAAATCATATCCCTCATTCCTTTCACAGTCAAGCTTCTTCAGAGAGTTGTCTGTACTCATTGTCTCCACTTCTTCACCTCCCACTGACTTCTCCCCCCAGCGCAAATTGCTCTCTGCCCTCGTATCTCCAGCCTGGTCTTCTACTGTGGGCTATAGAGCCCTTATCACCACCGGGGCTAAGGGCCCTTTAAGAGTAAACCCACACACTTACAAGAAACATCCATTTCTTTTCCCGTTTATCTACAGGACAAGAAATTCATCAGGCGCTGGTACTAGCTCTTCTGCTCCTAACCCCTCTGCCGAGTTCAGAATTGCCCTGCATCACTTCTTAGCTATGTGATCTGGATTAAGTTACTTGACCTCATTAGTAAAATGCGATTAATAATGGTGTCAACCTTAATAGGTTGCAGTGAGGATGAAATGAGATAATCCATGTAAAGTGCTTAGTGCATAGCCTGGTGCATACATGGCCAACACTCACTATGTTTTATAGTCAGCCTGGGGCTGGGTTCTGGCTCTACCGCTCCCTGCTGGTGTGCCCATTAGCAAGTTATTTAACCTCTCTGAGCCTCAGTTCTCTCCTCTGTAAAACGGGGGAAACAGTAGTACCTACCACTGAGGGCTAAGCTGGACGTTCAATAAGAGGACATGTATAACACTTAGAAGAGTGCTCCAAAATGATGATACTATTATCCCCAGAAAGGCAAGGAATGCATTTGTGAGCCTGTCAGAGCACAGCCATCTGGATCTCATTCCTGATTCCCCTTGCAATATACTAGACACATGTATACATGCTCCTTGAGGCCAGCCAGGAAATGGGAAGCACCATCAGGAAAACAAATGTCACCTGGTGCAGCCCAGTGTCAAACTGCTTCAGGGGCGGCTCGTTGTGCAGGGATAAAAGCTCGTTCAGCGAACTCTGGCTGTGTGATTTCTTACAGCTGTGCGTTGCTACGTGACACCCCCCTGAGGTCCAAGTGGCCTCTCCTGGAGTGTCAGCATCCTGTTCTTTCTTATCTTGAAACTGTCTTTGAGGCCCTAAACAAGGATCTGCTGTTCTGATTTTTAAATAGATGAAAAGAAAAAACGTTATTAACCCTTAACAGTCTGTCCCCTACTGCGGCTATGAAGTCAACTGCCTTTTGTACGTCTCAAACAGGCGCTCCGCACTGCCCCCAAATCCTATTCCTTCTCTCGGGTCAACTTGTGCTTTCATTTTCCCTGACGATGTTCTCAAACTCTCGTCACTCTTCTTAAATCTCCCACCTTGCCATCTCCCCAAGCCTCCCCTCCCCCTTCATCTCTCAATGGATGACCATACCTCCTACTTCAGAGAGCAAATTGAAGCCATCAGATGCAAAACACTCATACAACGTTGATAAATCTGATTGTCAGTATGTTCTGTCCCCCTCTTTCTGGCCCTGTCAGCAGCATTTGACACAGTCACTTCCTCTCCTTGATACACTTTCATCCCTTGTTTCTAGATGCTACAGTCTCTTTGTTCCCCTTTTCCCTTAGTGGCTTCTGTTCTTCACCCTCCATTGCTGGTTTCTCATCATCAACTCAACTTTTAACGTTTGAGAGCCCCACGGCTCTGTCCTTGGACCTCTTCTCTTGTCATCTACCTTTACTTCCTTGATGATTTCATCCAGTTTCATGACTAACTACTGTCTCTGCATTGATGACTCCCAAATTTATATCTTTAGCCTAGACCTCTCTTCTGAATTCCAGACTCATGTTCTGCTGCCCACTAGATATGTCCACAGACTGGATGCCTTAAACAAAGGACATTTATTTTCTCACAGTTCTGAAGGCTAGAAGTCCAAGAGCAAGGAGCTGTCAGGTTTGGTGTCTGGTGAGACCTCTTCCTGGCTTGTAGATGGCCACCTTCTTGCTGTGTCCTCACATAGCTTTTCTTCTGTGTGCTCATGAAGAGAAAGAGAGCTCTCTGGTGTCTCTTTCTCTTTTTAGAAGGATACCAATCCTATCGGATTAGGGTTCCACCCTTTCAACTTCATTTAGCCTTCATTACCGCCCTAAAGGCCCTATATTCAAATACTATCACATTGGGGACTAGGGTTTTAACATATGATTTGGAGGGAACACAATTCAGTCCATAACAGATGTCTAATAGACATCCCAACCTTAATGCATCCAAAATGGAACTTCTGATCAGGGGCAAATCCAAATGTTTGGTCCCTGAAACTGATACAACTTAGGGTACCTTCCTTAGGAAAAAGAGCTTAAAAATAACTTCCTAATATATTGCTAGAGCCAGAGCAAATGAGAGACCTAAGCTTCACTAGCTTTACGGTTAATCTGCCTCTGCTCCTTGTCTGCATTCCCTCTCCCCGCCGCCACACACCTGCCTCTCCCATAGTCCTGCCTCTCCCAGCCAATGGCAACTCCAGTCTTCAAGCTTCTCAAGCCTAAACACTTCCAGTCATCATTGACTCTCCTCTTTTTCTCCCACCCTACATCTAGTATGTCAGAGAATCCTGCTGCTTCTACTTTCGAAATATATTCAGAATCTGACCATTTCTTACCATCTCTACTACTAGCACCGTGTACTAAGCCACGATCAACTCTTGCTTGGAATATTGCAGCAGCCTCTAACTGGTCTCGTTGCTCCCACAGTTGACCTCAAATGTCTATTTTCAACAGAGTGAGACTTTTAAAAATGTAAACCAAATCATGTCAGCTCAAAACCCTCCAAATTTTTCGTTCAACAAACATAATCAAGGTACCATTCTAAGCCATGGGGACACAGCAGTGAACAAAACAGATAAAAATTCCTGCCTTCATGGAGCTTACATTCTAGTAATGACTTCCCTGCTCACTCAGAATAAGATCCGAGGTCTTTATTAGGATAGAGTTCTTTATTTATTAGCTTACTGTGTCTCCTGCTAGTAGAATGTAAATTGCATGAGGTCAGGAATTTGTTGGTCTGTATCCTTAGTGCCTGGAACATGTTAGATACTTTGTGAATATTTGTTGAATGAATGAATGAATGAACTTCCCCATACCAAACTGATGCATCGATCTACATCTGTACTTTTCTTTTTAATTTTTTTAATTTATTTTTGGCCACGCTGCATGGCTTGTAGGACCTTAGTTCTCCGACCAGGGATTGAACCCACGCCCTCGGCAGTGAAAGCGCAGAGTCCTGACCACTGGCCCGTCATGGTATTCCCCACGTCTGTACTTTTCTGATTCTCTTTCTCTCCAGTTACAGTAAAAGAGATATCCTCCCTTTTATCTATGGTACAGTGACTCTCAAACTTGAGTGCAGATCAGAATCCCCTGGAATGCTTGTTAAAATACAGCACTCTGGGCCCTACCCCAAGTTTCTAATTCAGTCAGTCTGAAATGAGGGCCAAGAATCTGCATTTCTAAGCAGTTCCAAGTGATGGTGCTACAACGGGTCCAGGGACCACACTTGAGAACCACTGACCTCACCCCTCCTAGTTTCTCAGGAACCTTACACTCTCAACTATCTTTTCCTTCTGAATATATGCAATGCCTCCCTTTCAACTGAATCCTTCCATTCCCTTCCTACTCCTACTGTTGCTCTGTCTTCCTGATAAGCCAAATTTCTTCAAAGTGTTCTCTATATTGAAAATCTCCATTTTCACCCTCTACTCACGTCTCCACTCAATCAATCAACCCTCTTTCCCCATAACTCCACCACAACATCTTTCATTAGAGTCACAAATGATCTACATGTCCTCAAGTCTAGTGGACATGTTTTTACTTATCATCTTCCACACATTTAGCACTGGAAACTCTTTCCTTTTTCTTTTAGCAGTCTCTTCACTTGGCCTCTTCCTCCTGGCCTCCATGAAACTATAGTGTCATTGTTTTTCTCTGGCTGACCCTTCTCAGGCTCATCTTCTTCTATCAAACCATTAGATGTTGGAGATCCAAAAGATTTGGTCCTATGACCTCTTCTTTTTATTTTATATATATATATTTTTTTAATTTTTAATTTTTTTTTTTTTTTTTTTTTGCGGTACGCGGGCCTCTCACTGCTGTGGCCTCTCCCGTTGCGGAGCACAGGTTCCGGACGTGCAGGCTCAGCGGCCATGGCTCACAGGCCTAGCCGCTCCGCGGCATGTGGGATCTTCCCAGACCTGGGCACGAACCCGCGTCCCCTGCATCGGCAGGTGGACTCCCAACCACTGCGCCACCAGGGAAGCCCTGACCTCTTCTTTTATTAATCTGCATTCTTCTAAGGAGATCTCATGAATGACCAAGGGTTCAATTTCCAGATGCCAATGTTGCCCAAAATTATGTCTCTAGCCATGTATTTAGATATTGCTAGCTCTAGACTTGCATAAATGACTAGCTACTTGACTTATCTGCTTAATGGTCTATTAGGCATCTCAAACTTAGCATTCTTAATTATCCCACCACCCAAACTCTTCCTCTTAGTCTTCCCCTACTCAGTACTGGCACCATTGTCAACCTACTTGCCCAAGCCAAAAATCATTCTCGACTGCTCCTTTACTCATGCAGCTACTTAGTCACTGAATCTTACCCTTCTCCCTCCTGAATATCTTTCAGATTTATCAAGTTCTCTCTCTCTTAGTCCAGACCAGCATCGTCTCGCACTTGGGCTACAATTGTAGTTGACCTCTCTGCTTCTACTCTTGCCCCACTCTCCACCTTCCACCCAGTAGCTAAAGTGACCTATCCAAACACAAATCTAATCAGGTCCTTCTGTTCACCAGCTCTCCATGTTGCACCTTACACCCAGGAGAAAGTTAAAGAGGGAGCTCCATAAACATGTGTACAAAGCCCACTGGGCTTTGCGGCATTACGTATACATCAAGGCCTTTGTAATCTAGCCCCAGCTGACCTGTTCTCCACGCTGCCTCCTGCATCCCTCACCCTAACCACTTCAGACTACCTGCACCTCCCAGAATGCTGTGTATCCTTGTCCGTAACACTCTTCCAAGAAGCCCTTAACTTCTTTTTTTTTTTAACATCTTTATTGGAGTGTAATTGCTTTACAATGGTGTGTTAGTTTCTGCTGTATAACAAAGTGAATCAGTTATACATATACATATGTTCCCATATCTCTTCCCTCTTGCGTCTCCCTCCCACCCTCCCTATCCCACCCCTCTAGGTGGTCACCAAGCACCGAGCTGATCTCCCTGTGCTGTGCGGCTGCTTCCCACTAGCCATCTATTTTACGTTTGGTAGTGTATATATGTCCATGCCACTCTCTCACTTCGTCTGAGAATCCTGTAGGGCCAGGACACCTTTGACTTATTTATCTCTATATCACCAATATGTAGCCCAGTACCTGACACCTACTAGGCATTCAATAAATGCTGTTGAATAAGTTATTAATAAATAAACTTGTGAAAAAATGGTGACCTTGGAAAAGTTCAGGAGTAAGGAAGTTTCCAATGAGCTAAAAAACAACTGAAGGGGGAGTAAATGGAGAAGATGAGTGTAGACCATGCTTTTGAGAAGCATGGCTATGAAAAAAGAAAAGAAAAGAGAAAGGAGGGCTGAGGGAAGATGTTACAGAGATTGCTAGCTGCCTAACCGACATTCATCGCCCTCCTTATAGAAGACTGGTTTTAAGCTGGGCACACGATCATCTAAATTAGAATAAAGTCTGCACTTCCCGACTCTCTTGAAGTGCTGTGTGGCCGGTGAGATATAAGCAGAAATGTCATATAATAGCATTTAGCATATTTCCCTGAAAGACCATTGATGTGTGCCCCTTGCCTCTTCCTACCCCTTCCTCCTTCTTGCTGCTTGGAATATGGATACAATGGTTTGCACTTCATCTTGGACCCTGAGGAAGAGAGCCACACTCTGGGAATGGCAGAGTGGAAAGCTGAAGGAGCCCAAGTCCCTGATAACTGTACAACCGCCACATCAGCCTTGGATGAGAAATAAACTTCAATTTTGTTTAAGCCATTGTTAGGGTGGGTGTTGTTACTCACAGCAGAATCTAATCCTAAGAAATACAAAGGGTGGTTTTCTTCAGGACGGGAGAGATGAGATAATGTTTATAGCTAGAGAAAGGAGTCAGTAGAAAGGGAGATAGAGGACCCACTTGACATATCAAGGTTAATGAAGGCATGGGAGGGATGGAGACCTGGGACACAGGTGGAGGGATTTGCTTTGGTTATGAACAGACACTTCTCATTCTGTGAGCCCTAGGGAAGAGGACAAGTGCTTTATAAATATTAACTAACCTAATCATCGTTAACACTTTAAGGTGAGTACTGTAAAGAGTACAAGTCTTAAGTGATTTGTGTTCAGTTGTGCACAAGAAGTGACTTTAGGGAATTCCCTGGCGGTCCAGTGGTTAGGACTCTGCACTTCCACTGCAGGGGGCACAGGTTCAATCCCTAGTCGGGGAACTAAGATCCCGAAAGCTGTGCAGCGCAGCCAAAAAAAAAAAGTGACTTTATTATTTCAATAAGAGTTCAGTCTCTATCTCAAGTCATAATCGGATTTCAATTCAGTCTATATTGTTTGTGATAACAATAGCAAAAGATTGAAAACGAACAAAATGTCCAGCATAGGGGATTGGTTAAATAAATTACGGTCCATGTCCACAAGGGAACAGTCTACAACTGTTAAAAAAGAATGAGGTAGCTCTTTTTGGATTGACATGGAATGAATTCCAAAACGTATTGTAAAGTAAAAAAACAAAGTGAAGAACATTGGGTATAGCATACTATAAAGGTGTGTAAAAAAGGAGAAGCCAAACAAAAGAATATACATGCTTGCATGTATATATGTAATTATCTCTGAAAAGAATACACAAGAAACTAGTAACAAGTGGATATGTCTTGGGAAAGAATGAGGTGGTGACAGGGAGACTTGTGTCTCACTGTATATTCTTTGGTGCCTATTGAATGGAAGATGATCTACAATCTATATATTTTGCCTATTAAAAATAAAGAACATATCACTTAAATAAACAAACTTCATCAATTGAGAATCTTCCCATCATCCTCCTTCTTCCTGGGCTGGCATCTCAGTTCTAGCAGGCTTACACAGCCTTGTGGCTGCAGTAATAAGCAGCTGTTTAAGCTGGTAACACTCAGATCAGAGGTGGATCCAGGTTTGATGGGACCCGATGTACACAGTTTGGAGAGCCTTTTTTTTTTTTTTTCCTTTTTGGCCGCGCCATATGACATGCAGGATCTTAGTTCCCCGACCAGGGATCGAACCTGTGCCCCCTGCAGTGGGACCGTGCAGTTTTAACCACTGGACAGCCAGGGAAGTCCCTGAAGAGCCTTTTAAAGAAAAATAACACACAATTATGAATAAAAAATTAAGTACAGGCCTTGGAATTCGTCTGTGCAAATGAGGGGCCCTGAAGCTGAAACTTCAATAGCTTCAAGGTAAATCAGCCTCTGATGCTGAGTGTATTATTCCATTGCATCTTAGCTATTGTCACCCCTCCACATTGCTCCACTGAGATAAGACCAGTTTCATCTTATTCCCAGCCTTACAGCCATGCCCTGAATGCATACAGTCATGATGAGCAGACTTCCTCCAATCTGTCAGCTTCTTTTCTTTCTCAGATAACTTCAGTGCCCTTCTTAGAGGTTACAGGAAAATTCAGCTCTTCTTATTGCAGGAAGGGCCTGAGAGTGGGCTCTTGTCTAACACTCAGAAATGAATTGTCAGAGAAGACACACGTGCTGACAAAGCAAAAGACTTTATTGGAAAGGGGCACCCGGACGGAGAGCCGCAGGGTGAGGGAACCCAGGAGCACTGCTCTGTCACACGGCTCGCAGTCTCAGGTTTTATGGGAATGGGGTTAGTTCCCGGCTTGTCTCTAGCCGCTCATCATGCTTGTGCCCATATTTGATCTGACTCAGGGTCCTTCCTGGTGGCACATGCATCCCTCAGCTAAGATGGATTCCAGCGAGAAGGATTCTGGGATGTTGGTAGGACAGTATTATGGACTGGCATCTCCTCCCTCCTTTTGGCCCCTCCTGGATTCTTCCAGTTAGTTTCACAAGACATATTATGGGCGGGAGTCTCCTCCCTCTTTTCGCCCCTCCCAAATTTTCCCAGTTAGTTTTCGGTGGCAGTGCTATGAACCGCCTGTTGTGAGACAACTCATGCAAGTGGTTATCATCGTGCCTGGCCAAGGTGGGTGGTTTTTGCTTCGGCCAACGGTTCCCTAGCAGTCTCACAAGCCAGTGCTGTGAGAAAATTGGGAGAATCAGGATATGGACACTTAAAGAGCAGCATGGTGAACTCCTCTGAGATCATGAAGACATCAGTTCCCACTTGGGTGTGTCCTATTCTCTGGCAGCGTTTAGCCACCCAGGTGTGGGAGCAGAGAAAGGGGGGCTGTTGTATCGATCCACAGTTGGGATTTTGCACAATGGGTATTGTATCAGGACAAGGGAGGTAGGAGTATGCTATGACAGATGTTGTATGGATGGACCATGGACACTAGACTCGATGGTAAAGATAGGGATTTGGAAAAAAGATAGTGCAAATGCGGGGTTTGAAGTAGGCAGAGTTGAAGTCAATTGACTGGGAGGCTGTGGGGCTAAGAGGCTCAGCAGTGATTTCCATGACATCACTATTTCCTAGTCCTCTTTCTATCTTCGTGGTCACTCATTTACAGTCTCTTTTATTGGATTGTCTTTCTTCAACTGCCCTTTAAAATATTCGTATCTCCAAGGCTCTGTCTTCATATTGGATATCTCCACTTGGATATTCTGCAAGCACTTCAGATCCAACACGATTGATTTGTCCAACTTATCTTCTTCCCCACCCCCTATGTGGTCTTCTTCCAATGTATTGAGTCCTATTTTACAAAGTTAACTTAATTTCCATGAGAACACTCAAATTTTAGAGATGAGGAAACTGAGGCTCAGTTTAAACAACTCGCCCAGTTTCTAGTTCTGCTACAATTGTCAGAGCCAGGATTTGAACCTAAGTCTTGCTGACTGAAAATCCCATCCTCCATTCATGAGTGCCTTTTGAGAATTTTGTAGTTTATACACCTTACTTACAAGGCTCTGTCCTGCTCAGTGGAACCACCATCCACCGGGTGACCTAAACCAGAAAACTAAGAGTTATCCTTGTCTCTTCTTCCTTACTACCCCTCCCCATGTAATATAATCGAATTCACTACCAAGTCCTGCTGACTTTACCTCATAATATCTTTGAACCCATCCCACCATCTCCACCACCAAGTCTCTAGTCCAAACCACCTGGACTGCTACCAGAGCGCCTCCACCCATTCTCCACACACAGCAAAAGCTGCTGCTAGCAAAGCACATATCTGATCAGATCACTTCCCTTAGTGCCTACAGGACCAAGTCTGCTTCTTTGTGTGACATAACAGATTCTCCATTATCCTCAACAACTTCATCTCTGGCTCTGTTCTTTCTTAAATAGGGCACTCAGGGGTTGAGTTAATTCGGCATCTGCAGTATATACCACTCAATGAGATATCTTTAAGAAAAAGAATACAAAATTACAAATACAAGATTAGGTAAGAGACTCTGCGGGAAGAGGCCCCACAAGTGAGGAGCCCGGAAGCTTAAAATTCATTAGCATCACAGAAAATCAATTTCTAAGAACACTCACCAGATCATGTGCAGTTTTGTAAAAGCACTATATGCTCTTTCCTATGCTTGCTGCCTTGACACCTGTGATTCTCTCGACTTGAAATGTCCTTCCCCTGCTTACTTACCTAGCGACTCACTCTGCCAGTGGTGTGCTGGAATCAGATCACAGGCTCATGAGAGCTGATTGTTAAACGCAAATTCTGTGAACTGGTTGTTAAACGCCGCCATTATTCAAAGTTAAATTAAATAAACTTCAAATTAAGTAAATTATATTAAAAGTAAAGGTAATCAATACTCAAAACTCATCACTTCCGAATTACTTTTCCACATTTTACTGTTATCCATGTTTGTGATGCTATTTATGTCCATTGCATCTGTGTGGTGGAAATACTCTATAAAGACCTGCTGCTGGATACTAACACAACATTGTAAAGCAATTACACTTCAATAAAGATGTTAAAAAAATAAAACAAACTACATATGTGACCCAAGAAAAGCTTTTAACTCTATTACAAACTTATTAGAGAAATTTAGGCGAAGTTAGAAAAAAACCTTTGTCTATCCCAGATAAAAATCTCACGTATAAAAGCATGTGAATTATAGGAAAAATATTTTATAAGCAAATGTTTAATATTCTATTATATAAATAAATCTGATTAGTAAAAAAAAAAAAAAAAAGACGTGCTGCTGTATATCCCTTCCCAACTCTGTATTCATTGACTTCACATTGGTAGCCTGAAGTTGGTAGGAGTATTTACAGCACAGAAATCAGCAAATGCCACAAGTAAGGGCTTGGTTTTCCCTAGAGAGCCCATTGTTAAGTATTTACCAGCACACCACTGTTTAAAACCCAATCCAAGGAGCACTTCTGTGCAGGCTGCCCCAATTCCCTCCCCCTTACACACACGTACACACACACACACACACACACACACACACACACACAGAGTTGATCGCCATGCCCCTCCTATACCCCATGACAGCATTTAACATACTCTATTTCAAGAGATGGTTTAATTAAAGGCAGCTACTATGTATTATCCATCTTTGTATCACAAATGCCTCACACATCGTAATGGCTCAATAAATGTTGGATGACTAAATTGAACGTCTCTGGGTTCAGTTTCTTCTTATGTCAAATGAGAATACCTGCTCTCCCTACCACACACAGACCTTATATGAACAAATGAAATACTAGACATGAAATACTTTGAAGGAAATAGTGAAAAGTATCATACAAGTGCAGGGTATTATTTTCACATGTTCATGTAGTTTAATGAGTTTCCATCATAAAACACCTGTTGAAAAATATAATTCTAGCTTTCCCCTGTTCTCTCACAAGATGTTCTGACATTTAACCCCTGGGGTCCCTGGGCCTCTTTGAACCTCGCTGGGGTGAGAATCAGGAGAAACTGCTGTGTTTTAATAAAGGATTATAAAGTATGTCCCTATAAAGTTGATTTTGGAAACCCTACGAAGAAAGTGATAAAATCAGAAATATATACCCATTGAAGGAAAACTCCCAATTGACAATTAGGGACCCAAAATGATGAAGGTATTAAGATAGGTTAAGCCAGGTACTGGCACAAAAACAGAAATATAGATCAATGGAACAGGATAGAAAGCCCAGAGATAAACCCATGCGCATATGGTCACCTTATTTTTATTTTATTGTGGTACGCGGGCCTCTCACTGCTGTGGCCTCTCCCGTTGCGGAGCACAGGCTCCGGACGCACAGGCTCAGCGGCCATGGCTCACAGGCCCAGCCGCTCCGTGGCACGTGGGACCCTCCCGGACTGGGGCACAAACCCACGTCCCCTGCATCGGCAGGCGGACTCTCAACCACTGCGCCACCAGGGAAGCCCTCACCTTATTTTTGATAAAGGAGGCAAGAATATACAATGGAGAAAAGACAGCCTCTTCATTAAGTGATGCTGGGAAAACTGGACAGCCACATGTAAAAGAATGAAATTAGAACACTCCCCAACACCATACACAAAAATAAACTCAAAATGGATTAAGGACCTAAATATAAGGCCAGACACTATCAAACTCTTAGAGGAAAACATAGGCAGAACACTCTATGACATAAATCACAGCAAGATCCTTTCTGACCCACCTCCTAGAGAAATGGAAATAAAAGCAAAAATAAACAAATGGGACCTAATGAAACTTCAAAGCTTTTGCACAGCAAAGGAAAGCATAAACAAGACGAAAAGACAACCCTCAGAATAGGAGAAAATATTTACAAATGAAGCAACTGACAAAGGAATAATCTCCAAAATTTACAAGCAGCTCATACAGCTCAATATCAAAACAACAAAAAACCCAGTCCAAAAATGGGCAGAAGACCTAAATAGACATTTCTCCAAAGAACATATACAGAGTGCCAACAAACACATGAAAGAATGCTCAACATCACTAATCATTAGAGAAATGCAAATCAAAACTACAATGAGATATCACCTCCCACCAGTCAGAATGGCCATCATCAAAAATCTACAAACAATAAATGCTGGAGAAGGTGTGGAGAAAAGGGAACCCTCTTGCACTGTTGGTGGGAACGTAAATTGATACAGCCACCATGGAGAAAACTATGGAGGTTCCTTAAAAACTAAAAATAGAACTACCATATGACCCAGCAATCCCACTACTGGGCATATACCCTGAGAAAACCATAATTCAAAAAGAGTCATGGACCACAATGTTCATTGCAGCTCTATTTACAATAGCCAGGACATGGAAGCAACCTAAGTGTCCATCCACAGATGAATGGATAAAGAAGATGTGGCACATATATACAATGGAATATTACTCAGCCATAAAAAGAAATGAAATTGAGTTATTTGTAGAGAGGTGGATGGACCTAGAGTCTGTCATACAGAGTGAAGTAACTCAGAAAGAGAAAAACAAATACCGTATGCTAACACATATATATGGGATCTAAAAAAGAAAAAAATGGTTATGAAGAAGCTAGGGGCAGGACAGGAATAAAGACCCAGACATAGAGAATGGACTTGAGGACACGGGAAGGGGGAAGGGTAAGCTGGGACGAAGTGAGAGAGTGGCATGGACATATATACACTACCAAACGTAAAATAGATGGCTAGTGGGAAGCAGCCGCATAGCACAGGGAGATCAGCTCAGTGCTTTGTGACCACCTAGAGGGGTGGTATAGGGAGTGTGGGAGGGAGGCGCAAGAAGGAGGGGATATGGGGACATATGTGTACGTATAGCTGATTCACTTTGTTATAAAGCAGAAACTAACACACCATTGTAAAGCACTTATACTCCAATAAAGATGTTAAAAAAAAAAAAGATAGGTTAAGGCACTCTACCTATAACTTTCTTTCTTTGTACCTTATATCATTTTTTAATTTTTTAAAACTGTATTTATTTATTTTTGGCTGCATTGGGTCTTTGTTGCTGTGTGCGGGCTTTCTCTAGTTGAGGAGAGAGAGGGCTACTTGTTATTTATTTTTTTTGTGGTACGTGGGCCTCTCACTGTTGTGGCCTCTCCTGTTGAGGAGCACAGGCTCCGGATGCGCAGCCTCAGCGGCCATGGCTCACGGGCCCAGCCGCTCCGCGGCATGTGGGATCTTCCCGTTCCGGGGCACGAACCCGTGTCCCCTGCATTGGCAGGTGGACTCTCAACCACTGCGCCACCAGAGAAGCCTGGGGGCTACTCTTCATTGCGGTGTGCGGGCTTCTCATTGCGGTGGTTTCTCTTGTTGCAGAGCACAGGCTCTAGGTACGCAGGCTTCAGTTGTTGTGGCTCGCGGGCTTAGTTGCTCCACAGCATTTGGGATCTTCCTGGACCAGGGATCGAACCCATGTCCCCTGCATTGGCAGACGGATTCTTAACCACTGTGTCACCAGGTAAGTCCCTCACTTTTATTTTTATTTGTCTTATTTAACAAGCCCAAATATGTAGCTTACTATGTGTCAGACACTATTCCAATTACAGATATTCCTCATTTAATTTTCATCTAGCACTTCTTTTTATTATTTTTTAGTATTCACAAAAGCAACTAACATTTATTGGGTGCTTGCTATAGACCAAGACTTTCGCTAAATTTATGTCTTATTATTTCATCGAAACCACACACTAGGCCTCATTATCTCCACTTAATGGAGGAATGAGCTGAAACTAAGGGCGTTAAAAACTTTCCCGTATCCTCATTGTATAGATAAGGACACTGAGTCACAGAGAAGTTAAGTAAATTGCCCACGAGCACACACTTCTTCCACTGTGGGCCATTTCTGGACCATGACCTCATGATTCTGACTTTACTCTTGCAGCCTTACAACTTGACTCTTCCCTAATTCTCCTATATGGATATTTCCCAGACAATGATCACATCATATCCTACTATATTGGGCAGTAATAGCCAACTACATCAGTATGCATTGTGACATGAATCTGGCTTTCAGTCAAGAGAGCTGAATTTGCTCTGCCACTAGCCAGTTGTGACGTTTGGGGAGCCCAAAGACCCAGTACGACAGAGAAGTCTTCAGCATGCCACCACAGTGCAGCGAAGAATTGCCTGCTGTAGTGGGAAGCCCCTTGAGGAAGGATGTGGCTACTCCCAGAAGAATATTACACAAAGTTGTAAGCCTGGCTCCAGGGCTCTTCCCACCTGGCAGGTTTCTCACCCCTGGAAGACTGCCTTGACCACCAGACCTCTGCAAGAAACTGAGTCATTGGGAACTGCATCCACTCCCTTGCTTATGTCCTTGATCCCAGATCCTTTGTGCTGCTTGTTTGATGGTTCTATAGCAAACCAAAATACAAGCAACTTGGGGCCAGTGTGAATTGATGTAATCACAGGTCTTTGGACCACGATTAGCCTTCATGGTCTGACCTGTATTAGGCCTCTTGGGCAAGTTATTTAACATCTCTGACTCTCAACGTTTCCATCTCTAAACATGTGAGTCAATGTTATGTTGTGGAAAGAAAAAAGTCTGTGTCAGACAAGCTTTTTGATTCATTCATTCATTCACTAAAGGAATATTTATGGTGTGTCCACGATGTGTCAGTCACCAAGTTAAGCACTGGAGACAGAGATGAACGAGGCTGATACTGGGGTAGTCCCAGCCCTTACAAAGCTTACATTCTAGTTGGGAAAACAGGCAAGAGGCAAGCAAATGAACAAATAACTATAAATTTGGATAAATGTCATACAGTAAATACTATGATAGAAATAGTCTGTGGGGATGGGGGGAGGTGGAAATCTACTTTCCACAGAGTATCGAGTGAGGTTTCTCTAAAGTGCCATTTAACGCAAATCAAAACTACAATGAGGGGACTTCCCTGGTGGTCCAGTGGTTAAGACTTCGTGCTCCCAATGCAGGGGGCCCGGGTTCGATCCCTGGTCAGGGAACTGGATCCCACATGCTGCAATGAAAGATCCCGCCTGCCGCAACTAAGACCTGGTGCAGCCAAACAAATAAATAAATAAATAAATATTAAAAAAAAAAAAAAAACTACAATGAGGTATCACCTCACACCGGTCAGAAAGTCCATCATTTAAAAGTCCACAAACAATAAATGCTGCAGAGGGTGTGGAGAAAAGGGAACCCTCCTTCACTGTTGGTGGGAATGTAAACTGATGCAGCCACTGTGGAAAACAGTATGGAGGTTTCTCAAAAAACTAAAAATAGGGAATTCCCTGGTGGTCCGTGATTAGGACTCCACATTGCACTGCCAAGGGCACGGGTTCAACCCGTGGCTGGGGAACTAAGATCCCACAAAACACTCAGCATGGCCAAAAAAGCCCAAAAACACTAAACTAAAAATAGAGTTGCCACATGATCCAACAATCCCACTCCTGGGCATATATTCAGACAAAACTATAATTTAAAAAGATACATGCACCCCTATGTTCATGGCAGCACCATTTACAATAGCCAAGACATGGAAACAACCTAAATGTCCATTGACAGATGAATGGTTAAAGAAGATGTGGTTACACACACACACAGTGGAATGTTACTCAGCCATGAAAAAGAATGAATGCCATTTGCAACAACATGGTTGGACATAGAGATTACCATACAAAGTGAAGTAAGTTGAGAGAGGAAGACAAATACCATATGATATCACCTATATGTGGAATCTAAAACATGACAAAAATGAACATATCTACAAAACATAAACAGACTCACAGACATAGAGAACAGACTCGTGGCTGCCAATGGGGAGCGGGGGAGGGGAGGGATGGGTTGGGAGTTTGGGATTAGCAGCTGGAAACTAGTATATATAGAATGGATTACCAACAAGGTCTTACTGCATAGCCCAAGGAATTATATTCAATACCCTGTAATAAACCATAATGGAAAAGATTATGAAAAAGAATATATATATATGTGTGTGTATAACTGAATCACTTTGCTATATACCAGAAAGTAACACAACATTGTAAATCAATTATGCTTCAATAATATAAAATTTTAAAAAATAGGGACTTCTCTGGTGGCACAGTGGTTAAGAATCCGCCTGCCAATGCAGGGAACATGGGTTCGATCCCTGATCTGGGAAGGTCCCACATGCTGCAGAGCAACAAAGCCCGTGTGCCACAACTATTGAGCCTGCCCTCTAGAGCCTGTGAGCCACAACTACTGAGCCCACGTGCCACAACTACTGAAGTCCGCATGCCTAGAGCCTGTGCTCCACAACAAAAGCCACCACAATGAGAAGCCCGCACACCACAATGAAGATCCAACACAGCCATAAATAAATAAATAGAAAATTTTTTTAAATAAATAAAAATAAAAATTGAAAAGCTAAAAAAAAAAGAAGTGGCATTTAAGCCAATTTATTATTTTACTAGATTTGTGATCTTGGCCAAATTACAGTAAGTTAAAAAAATACAATACGTAACTGCTCTGAGCCTCAAATGGGCATAAATCCTACTTCCCAGGATCCTTGTGATGATCCAATTAGACAATATGTATAAAACATCCAGCACATGTAAGCACTCTAAATGTTCATTCCTTTTCCCTTCTAGCTTGAGTAGTTGATGTTCTCCAGCCTGAAAATTGCTTAAGGCCAGATAAGCTGCTTTGGTAGGTATTCACCTACTTAGTTCAATGTCAGGAATTTAGTGGACACATCAAGTCACCCCTGAAATTTACAAAAATTATATGCACTTACACTTTAGGATTGAATCGAGATGCCTTCAATTTAGTGTCGCCCCATCATGAAGTCTGGATAAGCCTTCCTCCAAGAGAATCAGCTGTCTGGGACTTCCCTGGCGGTCCAGTGGTTGAGAGTCGCCCTTCTAATTCAGGGGGCGTGGGTTCAATCCCTGGTCGGGGAACTAGGACCCTGCATGCCTCGCAACCTAAATAAATAAGTAAGTGAGTGAGTGAGTAAGTAAATAAATAAATAAATAATCGGCTGTCAAAGCAGTGAATTAATGTCCCGTAATTTTCCAGATTGGTTCCAGCTAGACTTTCCTATCACTGACTTAACCTTCAACAAAATGTTATGAGAGATATCCACTACTGGATCTTTGTACTGCCCAAGGATGTGGCACTTTGATTTTTCTGTAGGGTGAAAGAAACCTTTAATAAGGAAAGGAGGCTGTGGTTCTCTCCACTTACAGGTGAAGGACTAGCAGGGTTTAATGTTGATACACAAGGTCACATAGCAAATTTGCTAGCAAGCTCAGACCAGAATTCAATAGTGGCTTTGCCACTATTTTCTGGCCTAGACTAGTCATTGCCTGGGGTGATAATTAAAAAATCAATTCAGCATAACTAAAACCCCTACTGACTGGTTATCCCATCACAAGACACACACACACACACACACACACACACACACACACACACACTAATTGATAGAGTGATGCTGGTTTTGCTGGTTTTGCCAAGAATAATGTGATGGTTTGTGGTTGAGATTCACTCTCCTACAGAATCTGTGCTAAGAGCTAAGATAGAGATTATTATATGATAGGCCAGTCCCCCTAAGGTCACTTGGTCGAACCTCATCTGACCACACTTTAAAAACACAGTGCTAAACACACACACACACAACCACCGTGGTAGTCAAACTTTTTCAAAAGTGCTTATTGTTAATAATGTACCTACAAGTAAAAGTTTAAGCCATGTTTCAGTTATACTCTGAAATGTGGGGAAGATCACACAGTTGGGCCAGGAAGAAAGGAAGTGAAAGTTGCTCAACTTGATGAAGCAAAAACAATATTCTTGGTTTCTGATTTATTTTTCATGTTCAAGAAAGAATCGCTATTTATTCAAATACTGCTTCCAATTATTAATATTAAAGATTATAAATTTTGTCTGAATCAACCATGGTATAACATAAATCAGCACCTAAAAGCCTGGGGGCATTATGAAGTTTTTGTCTATAGAAAAATTACTGATACTATGTTTTTACTGTCAAACAGGTATACTTATTTCCAGTTGCATTCAATACAGTCAGTTCCTATCCTAAAATTTAAGAGCTCTGTCAAAATTAAAATAACATACTTATGCATTAAGCTAAACTATGGCTGTTTTCAAATTATTCAATGCAGAAAACCATCGCGTATGCATGAAATAAATTAGAAGCAATGGCTTTAACAGTGTTTCCCAAGTCGATGCTTTTGAGCAGCTCCTAGAAATAGCTCTAGTAATATCCCCAGTTTGGTGGCCAAAACAATTTAAGCAAATTATAGATGCTTAAGCCTTTGTCGAATGACTGTACTAAAATCAAATTTGATACACTTTAAAAACCAATACTATGGATAGTAATTATAATTGCTCCAGACAAGTCAGTTGAAAAACCATCCCAGACCTCCAACATAGAGTGTTTAAACAGGATTGTCCTTTAAGCACAATTCTACATAAATTACTCAAAGCAACAAAAGAACAGAAGTCACTGTAAAACAGATACAGTTTGACATTTTGGTTCTCTTAAAGCATTCAAAGTGCTCTGTCATATAGTCAAAGTAATCTAGGGCTGGAAAAATTCTTGGAGAACAAGAGGAATTACTGGAATAATATGGAAGAACCCGCACTTCACCATCAACAGAAACAATGTTATGTTTCCTAAAGTGAACTTGCTTTTCCTTTGTCTTGTTAAAAATATGGCGAATATAACTCATGAGGAAATTTTCTCATATGTTCCTATAGAAGACAAGCTACATAAAGCTGTTTGGGTATTTTCCAATACAAGACCAGATGTTCTTAAGTGAAAATGATATGGAATTGGGATACACAACAAATGCTGATCTCTACGACACTACTTTCTCCTGCTTTTTCTTCGATCCTCAGCTTGGCTGCATACTCTTTTTTTCATCAACTCTTTAAATGAGGTTCTGTCCTCAGCACTCTCTGCTCTTCTCACTGCCAAAGCTTTAATGGACATGCAGAATCAGATCTGTGTCCTCTGCTCTAGTACCTGCTGTCTTCATCTCTCCCTGGATGTCCCAAAGACCTCTCAAACCTGCATATACAAAAGTGACCTCATCATATTTCTCCGTCACCTCCACCAATCCTGCATCACTTCCCCCAACCTTCTACCTATCGCCACCACCTGCTGTTCCTCTCTATTTCAGCTGTGCTTGCCAGAAATCCAGGAGCCACTCCAGAGAAACTGCAAGGAGTAGGAATAAAGAGTGTGGACTTTGGAGTTAGGCTCCTCCGGTGCTACCACATTCTAATTAGATGAACTATCAGTGAGATTCTCCCACTTACTATCTAATTCCATATACAGCCCGGGCACTAGAATCAGGCTGGATTCATAGCCTCGCTCGCCTACTTGCAGGCTGTGTCACCTTGGGCAAGTTACTTAACCTTTATGGGCCTGATTTTCTTCATCTGTAAGACAGAGATAATAGAATTTCTTACTTCATAGGCTATCGTGAGAATTAAAAGATATATTGCATGCAAAGCACTAGTACAGGGCCTGGCACATAGTAAGCTCTCAGTAACTATTAGTCATTATTATAATTATCTATATTCTTCCCTCATCCAATCATGTTCTTCTCCCAACATTTTATTGTAAAAACTCCTGAACATAAAGAAAAGCTAAAAGAATTATACAATGAACACACACATCCTTATCACCTAAGTTCTATTGTTAACAGCTGGCTATATTGACTTTAGTGCATATCTATCCAGCCATTCATCAGTCCACCTTAATTTTTTATGCACTTCAAAGTAAGTTGTTTCGCATCAGTTCACTCTATCCCTAAATGCTTTAGCATGCTGGTCATTAACTAGAGTTCAATATTTAATTTCTTTTTTAGATAAAATGAACATATAGCGAAATGCACGAATCTTAAGTGTATGTGCTTTGATGAGTTTTGACAAATGCACACACCCCGTGTAACACAAACCCCTGTCAAGATAAACAACATTTGCATCTAGAAAGTTCTCCCATGCCCCCTCACAGTTGGGCCCCCTACCCTTGCAAAAGGCAATCACTGCTCTGATTTTTTTTCCTGTCAGAGATTAATCTATTCTAGAATGTCATATAAATGGAGTTATACAGTATGTACTCTTATCCCCAATCTTTTTAACCGTGATAAAGTTGATATGTCAAAAGAAAAACTCACTGTTGTTTTAATTTGCACAGATTACTACTGAGGATGAACTTTTAAAAAGTTATCACTTAGGAGTTTTTTTCTTAGACTCTGCAGACAGAAGGATATGGACGTATATGGATTTAGTTCTTGGCTTACCAGATGTGCAAACTTGGATAAATTACTTGACCTTTCTGAGCTTCAGTTTCTTCATCTCTAATATGGACATAATAATAGATTTATCTTGTAGAATATTACTACCTTAAAGGGTTGTGAAAATTATGAGGTAATGCATGTAAAGCATTTATTATTGCAGTGTCTAAAACACAGAAAGTGCTCAATGTTAGCTGTTATTATTATGTGGTTCCTTGTAGATTAAGAGTAATTACTGTGCTCTTCCTTCCATACCCACATAGCTCATTCCCTCATGACCTCCTCCTCTCTACTCAATTGTCACCTCATCAGTCATAACTCCCTCGATTGTCGTATTTTAACATAGCAACCAACCCCAGCACTGTTTCCCCATCTTGCTATACTTGGTTGAATTGTGTTCCTCCAAAAGATATGGTCAAGTCCTAACCCCTGTACCTGTGAATGTGACATTATTTGGAAATGGAATCTTTGCAGATGTAATCAAGTTGAGATGAGGTCACACTGGGTTAGGGCAGACTCTAAGTCCAATGACTGGTGTCCTTATAAGAGACAGAGAGACACATACAAACACACAGGAAGAGTATCATATAACGACAGAGGCAGAGATTGGAGTGATGCACTACAAATCAAGGAATGCCAAGGACTGAGGGCAACCACCAGAAGTCGGGAAGAGACAAGGGAGGATCATCCCCTAGAGCCTTCGGAGGGCCTGCCAACACCTTGATTTTGGACTTCTAGCCTCCAGAACTATGAAAGAATAAATTTGTGTGGTTTTAAGCCACCCAGTTTGTTATGGCAGCCCTAGCAAATGAATACACCTGCTTTATTTTTCTGCATAGCACTTGCCATCTGACATAGTACATATTTATTTTATTATCTGTTTCCCCTGACTTGAGTAAAAGATCTGTGAGAGCAGGGACTTTGTTTTGTTCATACTGATTCCCTAGCATTAAGAGGGTGTCTGGCGCATAATAGATCCTCAATAAACATTCCCAGAAGGAAGGAGGGAGGAAGGGAGGGAGGGAGGGAGGGAGGGAGGGAGGGAGGAAGTTAGTTTACTATTCATATATACTACATTGAAC
This sequence comes from Pseudorca crassidens, assembly GCF_039906515.1. NCBI lineage: Eukaryota > Metazoa > Chordata > Mammalia > Artiodactyla > Delphinidae > Pseudorca > Pseudorca crassidens. Next base: position 17,484,730 of record NC_090317.1, on the reverse strand, counting down.
ACTATGATTTTTGAGTTTATTTTTTGCTTTTTAATTTTAAGATGGTTTTTGATGTGAAGCCTTTTATGTGTTCAAATTCATCTTTTTTTAGTGGTTTCTGTCATCAATGTTATGCTGAAATTACCTTTTATCAATGTCATGATCATATAGTCACCTTATTTTCTTCTTAGTATTTTATAGTTTAATTCTTGTTTTAATTGTTCGTTACGAAAAATTTAAAGAAAAGTAGAGAGATTAAGATAATGTGGTTTCATTTTTTATATTCAACCCTTCATCCATCTGGAATTTATTTTGATGTGTGGAATGAGAGCTTTAACTGCTGTTTTGTTTCAGGTTTTTTCAAAATAGTTAACCAATTATCCCAGCAATTTTTACTAACCTATCTTTTCTTTACCAATTTGAAATGACACCTTAATGATCATCTAAACACATATATACTTCCATCTGTAGAACAGCATAGAAATTTCAGCAACAGGCATCTATTTTTGTTGTAGCATCACTTTAAAAATGCTACTTTATAAGTTTTAGTATCTGTTAATACAAGTTCCACTTCATGATTCTTTTTTTTCCTCACCACTTTCTTGACTGTTCTTCCCCATTTATTCTTACAGACGAACTTTAGAATCGTCGTGAAGTTTGGAAACCATCCCTTCATGATACTGGTTGGAACTGTATTAAATTTATCCATGTATTTATGGGAGAAAGCTGCCGCTACCTCTATCCTGAGGCCCTGTCCTGATTCGCATCTTCATCTCCCACTTGTAAAACAGCCTCCTAGCTGGCTTTGGGCCCGGTGGTCTCCAAGCCAGCCTCTATGTTGCTGTCAGAGAGGTCTTACTAAATGGGCAAATGTAGATTATGCCATTTCTCTGCCTAAAACTCTTAAGTGACTTCCCTTTCCATTTGGGACAAGGTTCTATGATCTGGTCCTAACCTACTTCTCTCCTCACATGGGCCGGCCCATTCTGAACCAAGTGTAGCTCTTTGGAAGAGCCTCCATCTGAACTCTTCTTTTTGCATAAAAAACTCTGCCTAAAAAAGACCCCTCATTGGCCTTCCTGCCTACCTCCCCTCAGGCCCCCTTTCCTGACACTGGCCCTGGGAAGGACTTCCTGACCCAGCCACTCTCCATTCCCAACCTGGGTTACGCGCCCTCCCCCCTGCCTCTGGACATATAGCCTGGCACTCACCGTACTGGTCCCTAATCATTTATTTATCAAAACCTCGAGCCTATGCCACTCCTACTCAAAACCACTTCTTCTGGGGCTTCAGTCTCCCTACTTACTTAAGAATAAAGCTGGATTATGACCTATAAAGAAGGATTCTTTCAGCTAAAATTTTATACAGTCCCTTGTTTCAAAGCTAATATAACAGGATTGCCAAAAGGTCAACTTCTAAGTCAACATATGTTTGGGATAATTAAACCGATGCCATAGCGACTCTTCTGTCTGGGGAAAATTAATGCTCACACTGATGACCTTGAAAAACCATGGAATATTAAACTACTCTCTGAATCAAAGGCAAACAATGTACCTGGTAGTGCTTCTCCTGAACTTACTATAAATCTTTAGAAATGAGTAAGCTACATATGGTATGTTACTAATTTTCCATATAACTACCGATTTAAATGACCCCTTTCCCCCAAATTCTAAACAAATGACTTAAATGCAAAGCACTTTTAAAGTTATTGGAGATAGATCTAACTTTAACAAAGACAGATCCGATTATTTGAAGCTAGAAGAGAGCCGAGGATCGCCCAGGTCAGCCTTGATTTTAGATGAAGGAACTGAGACTCAAAAACAGGCCAAGTGGCCTAGCCCTCAGGAACAGAGCCCATCCACACATGCCCATTAAAAGTGGAAACTGCAATAACTGCATACTAGCCACCTTTGGAAAGCACCAGTGAACCACTGGAGACAATAAACTTGCATTATTAAAGCGGAGGTTTGGTGGTGTTAAGGATTATAACAAATAAGCTTTAATCCCTTCTTTTACTGAGCTACTTTATTAGAGGGGAGGGAGACCTTTGCTGTGCTGCCACATCAAACTTAACTATGATTAGGCACCAACAAAGTAGTAAGCATTAGACAGCACAGGAAATATCTGTAGAGTTCTTTATGCTTGTATAATTGCCGCAAGCGTTAGTCACTAAAAAAATCACACACACTTACTTAATACTGGAAGACAGAATTTACTACCGAAAGTCTCTTTTCATTAAGATTTCACTTCATCACTAAGAAGTAAAATCCATCCCCCAAACCACTACCAACGAGAACACACTTAACCCACATATCCTCGAGGTAGACCAACATTATCACTGTTTCCCCTAATGAGGAAACGGAAGCCTTAGGCAACTAGCTCAAGGATAAGTGCAATTCAGTAAGAGCTCCTCTTGGACCAATGTTATAAGGGAAAAGTAAAAGGATTTAAAAATTCCCAAGTTCCATGGCAACAGGAAATAAGAATGACACACACGTATAACATCTTTAGTTAGTCCACATCTCTTTTTGATAAGAAATAAAGACTAAAGATGAAATTTAAAATAGACAACTTCTTTTGTTGACTTTGTGTCCTAGAAGCTGAGGTCTTTCATTCTTTTTGAGCAGTCGTTCTCCAAGAATGGTCTCCAGGCATCGGTGGTACCTAGGTTGGAAACGCAAATCCTCAGGCCTCACCCTAGACCTGCAGTCAATCTCTGGAGGTAAGATTGGGTATCTGTTTTTAAAAGTGCTAAAGTTTAAGAACCACTACAGGATCCAAACTGCTTTATCTGGGTGGCAACTGGCTGAATAACCTTAACATTTTTATTGTGTTATTAGTCAATATTCACTTCTTCTACCTTGTGATCTGTCTCAAACAGCTAACTGAGTAATTTCTGCTCAAGGTTAGTCACGCTGCAGAACCCCTGAACTCCAAATTCTAATAAGCCTATGTCCAGGTTTCCAGCATTTACTAGTCTCCAAAGCAAGGCGGTATTTCTCCATCTCAGTGGCCCTTCCACCAAATGCTTTCATCATAGAACCCCAAACCGAGTGGACGAACAAGTTCACTCTACCCTCAGGTTAGATCTCAAATGTGCCCAGTTCCTCAAGGGCTGATGACCCACTGGTTTACAACTCTGCATCTCCCTCATACGGATAAACACACGTACTTAAAACAAAATGAGCACATTTTGTCCAAATATTTGTCAGCATAATAAAATTCCCCAAATTAGGTGTCTTGGTGCTTTATGCAGATGCAAACTTGAAAAGCAGACATGCCCAAGTTTCCCTTTAGGACTGCCCCACCCCGCCATGGACCCAACCATGAGATTAAAAAAAAAAAATCTTCCAGCATTGTTAATCTTTTAAAAAACAAAAAAAAAGGGAGTCAAATTTTTTCAGATCTATAAATTTATTTTACAAATTAAGGTCCATTTACATTCAGTTAACAATCCGATCCTTCACCAAACTGCCAAAACACACCTTCATGATTTCAAATATTTTATCTTAAAAATCGTTATCATCATTTTTAAAACTCCAGACGCATTTCAAAACATTTTTTAATGGCAGTAACTAGAGAAAGGATTTTACCATCTTACTTAAGTACTGGCAGACTGTCGTCAACAAGGGTCCTGCGGTTTACAGATGGATACCGTGCAATTTTTCTCCTATTATACTAATCAAAATTGCATCGTGATCCACCCGACAACAGCAAAACAGGTCATATTACAATTACCAAATATCAGAACTTCCAACCTTTAAAAATTAAAATAAGACGATAAAAATCCTCCTTTCTTCCACAGGCCGGGACAAGTGCAATACTTTATACGTAACACAAGTAATGCAACAAATCCCCACCCATGGATGAATGGGTACGAAGGCTGGAGATGCGTGAGAAGGTAGTCACAGGGCCGCCGACAGAACACATGATCACAATCAGTTTTGCATGGATTTGCACAGCCATATGTACACATATACGCTGAAATGCAAACCTGCAAAACTAACTGTGAGTAGCAGTGTCTTTGAATGTTCTCACCATCAACAAGAGATTTGTTATCCAAGAGTACTGGAAGTGCCCACACTACAGTAGAGTGATGCCAAAACTACCTGCACTGTGAGCACTTTGGTACTACTGGGACCCGATCTTATCCTTGGTACAAAAAACTGGAGGCTGCCCACAACCCCACCCTCTGCTCCCAACACACAAGGACAAAGCCAAAGACAAACCTTCGAAACGTGTCCTATGCAAATTATTAGTCAACGCATACTTTCCAATGCTGTGTATCAGGCAGCCTGTGCCAGAAGGGGCATTTAGGGCAGTAGATTCTAAGCTGCTTCACTAACTGCACTAGATGCACCTTAACACAAGAGACACATTATGAGAAACAGCTCAAAAGCACCAACAGCTTCATTATGCACAAACTACGGGTCTCAGTAGCCATTGATTAAATCACCATGGTAATGTAAGAAGTGCTTGCATTGCAGTAGATCTCAAAAAGCTACCTGCACTGTAAGCACTTTTACATGGCCAAGGCCTATTCCTGTAGCAAAACTGTCTTCCACGAGCTCTTCTTTTCCGTGCTCACAGATCTATTCAGACTCACCTGGTTCGGAACAGAAACAAAAAGCACAAAGACAAATTAGACACTGAACAAGTAAACTACTAGTTAATATTCCTGAAACAAGCTTTTCTTTGGCTCAGAGTCCCGGCTAGGTTTTGGAATTTCAGCCAAGTCCTGAGAAATATTAATACTCTGAATTACTCACACAGAGTTGAACACAAATAACACTGGCAATTTCAAAAGTCCAATTCTTAAGTATAAGCGGATTTTGGACTTCCCCTCTCCATCTAAGAAAACTTGATATCTGCCTCCCAGAAAATGTACAGGCCCATTATCTCCCCCCTGATTTTAGAAGAGGTTTATCCAGAGAAAGACGCATGTAAAAATCAGAAGACTATTTGCTTCTTGAGGTAGGGCTCCATACAAAAAGTGACCGTTAGATTAAATGAACATTCCCTGCCCCCAACCCATTAATAGACTATGACAGAAACTTTAAAGCTGGTTTAAGAAACACAGCCTTCTGCGCTCTTCACATAATGCACAGATGGCCTAGAGATGTCACATTTTGATCTATTTCAAAGGGCTCTTGTTCTGTTTAAACATTTATGGACCCATTTTCTCCATTAAACCCAAAGAAGGCAGATTAGCTCCTCTTCCCTTCTTGTCATTATCGTCCATAAGAAAACCTTCTCCATTCCCAAGTGCTTATCTTACCTAAGAACGGGAAGCAAGGAAAATGAGCCCCTATTTGAAAAGGGTTCACAAGGTTACCCTACCTCTTCCGTGATGGGTTAAGTTTTGTCAAAAAAAGAAAAATTCAGAGACACAGAATCTGTAATGTTTAACTAGTGACGGAATTTTAAATGTTGGACTTCCTTCATGGTACCCCAGAGCATTAATCTAGTCTTTACAAGAAAACTCCTTAAACTGATTCATAAAAATTACACTAAAATCTAAAAATCTAAATTCTATGGGGAAAGAAGAGTAAAATTAGTGTAGAAAAGAGTACCATTTTCCCTCTTAAATTGAGTTTCTCCGCCTGTAAATTATTTTTTCTCCCTTAAAAAAATACTCCAAACTGGAGTCAAAAACGCGTAGTATTTGCCGACTCGACTTGGCAACATTGAGCCCCTCACGGGTCAGAGAGAGCGCCTTCTACAATCAATACCTTTCTTTAATTAACCGTTCATCTGGTATACCTCGCGCGGTGCCGGGCAACCACTCTCCCACTCCTTTAAAATGTAAAAGGAAAACAACCCGCTCCCCCGCCAAAAGTCCGCCTTTGTGAATCCCTTGGCCGCTTCCCGCGCCTCTCACACCCTTACCTAGTGCTCCCGTTGAAGTCCGGGAGACGCCCGCGCGCCCAGGGTGTGCTCCAGCTGCTCACACCACGCGCTCCCGTCCTCGTGCTGCAGCCGCCGCCGCCGAGATTAAAGAGAAAGAAACAAAGCATCATGGGAAACGGAGTTCTCCATTCAAAGCACCAAAAACGCGCCAAGCCCACGCCTCCCTCCCCCTCCATTCCCGGGTTGGTGGGAGAGAAGCCAAGGGGGAGGGGAGTCCTTTTTTCCCCCTCCACGTGCACCCCCTCACTCCGCACACCCCCCTAAGTTCTCGTGGAACCTAAAGGTCAGCGATGGAGGAGAAAGGGGGAGTCGTTTCCCGCGCGCTCCCCGCTACCCCTCAACTGCACTCTGGTACTTTGCTTTTCTCAAGTCCCGCCCGCTCCGTCCCCTCCCACCCAGCCAGTCAACTCTCCCCGATCAGAGCTGCCCCAACGAAGGTTCTCCCCTTCTGCCCCGGCCGCCGGCCAGGGCCACCCCCGCGCGGGACCCGGCCCGCGCCCGCCCCTCGCAGGTGGCGCGCCCTGCGATCCCGCACCGGCCACCCCTCTTCCCTTCCCCCCCGCCCCACACACACCCCGGGCGGCGCGCGCCACCCGAGCGCTCGGGGGGCCAGGCGCGAGCGCAGCCTCCCGCAGAGCCCGAGGAGGAAGAGAAGCGAGAAAACAGCGTTCAGGAAATTAATCGGGGCCGCGAGAGCACGCCTCACCCAAAGTGCCCCCGGCCAGAACGACGCGGGGCCACTAGCCTTCCTGCCACCACTCGAGGAGCGCTCCGTCCCCTCGGCCCTCCGTCCGAAGCTATATCCCTGGGAAAAGCCCGCCCCTCTGCCTTTAATAGCCCAGGGAAAAAAGCCCGCCCCCGCCCACCCGGCCCGCACAGGAATTAGGAAACGGAACCCCCACCCCGCCAAAGCGAAAACCCCACCGAGCCCCAGTTACCCACGGGCCGAGCGCAGTCGGCATTTTCCCCTCTTTCCCCCGAGCCGGAGTCTTTAATTAAAGGCGCGCCTGGGACGCCAGCCCGGGCGGCGTCCGGTGCTGGAGCCGGTGCCACTGGCGCCAAGCCCGGGATGGCGCACTCGCTACCACCTCGTCCGGTCCCGCTCCCGCGGCGCTCACCCCATCCCCCCACCGGAGACAGACGACGAGGCCCACGGAGCCGTGGGACCGGGGTGTCCCCCCCACCCGGCGCGCGCATGCGCGCCACCTCTCCGCTAGATTGAAAGTGTTCCTAAGGCCCCAAGAGGAAAGAAATACAGACACAGCATATTCACTCTATGCACATGTGAAAGTTTTAACCTCTGGCACCTTGTGCTACTGTTAGGAGGATTTTGCCTTTGCCAGGAGCCCCCCTCATCCAGTAAATCAGGGTTTCTTGGCAGGCATCGTTAACGGTAGCAGCCACTGAGTACATGCACAAATGCAAGGAAGATACGGTGCAATTATCTTGCTTTCTCTTCTCATTCCACAGCTAATGAGAACCAATTGAGGGCTGCCTGCTTAAAGGCCAAAGCCCAAGGACGCTCTCTGTGAAAAGTAAGACGACGTCTTCGTTTAAGAAGCACAATAAAAATGGAATTAAGCATACAGCACTTTGAACACTGGGCAAAATGCGGTCATCAGACTATACCTACTCCACGTCCCTGGCGGACCCGGGCGCGGGGAGAGGGTTTGGGAGTGCGGGAGACAGTTCCAAATCAGAGGTCAGTGAGCACGCAGGATCTGGGTAGGTAAGCCCTGGAAAGCAAGCGGGGGTGAGGAGGGGGTGTGCCAAATGAAGCCGACCCCTCCCTCCCCACTATTGTTACCGCAGGAGATTGCGGCAGCCCAAAGCCCAGCGGGGGCCAAGGGCGCCATGTGATTCTCAACCTGGTGCACAGTAGTAGCTCAGGCAAGCCGATTACAAAAGACTGGCCTCTCCCGCCCCTGGTCCGCGATGGAGTCCAACCTGAACGGCCAGTGCCCCTCAGGCGTCAGCGGTGGAGGCAACGAAAGCCACACTCATTTCTCCAAAGGGAGTCACTCCTACAGGTGGGCTTTCTCCCCTTTTCATAAAACGCGCAAAGAGACTTTGCAGCCCACCCTGGCGCGTCTGCCTGATACTTTCTGGAAACTACGCAGCCCAAAGTTTACTGCCCAACCAGATCCGTCCTGTGAGATTGCACCGACTGCAATGCAATTTTCGACCTTTAATGGTAACGACTAGCAGTGGAAAGAAGAGGAGGGGGAGGGAAGAGATCTTAAACCCGACTTTAAGAAACATTGTATTAAAGCAAGATAAGAACAGTACCTTTGAGCTCGAGCAAAACCTGGCGTAAAAAAAGGGTTTTTGCGAAAGTGGCGCGAAGATAATATCATGTGATCCGACCCCAGGGCGTCTCCTTCCCCTTTTGCCAAACTCCCCTCCCCCCGAAAAAAGGGGGGTAGGGGAGTTACATCCGTTCCTCACAAACTATTAGCATAATTAATTGTGTCCTGCAGCTGCAGCCAGAGCTCCCGGTCAATGAGTAAACATATCCTCATCCTCTTCACCATCAGAACAAAAAGACCCATTACCCTGATTTTGGAAAATGTTCCCAAATAAATCTCATTATCATCAAAAGTCTTAATTTGGCATTCCGGCTCTATGTGTCTTGGTTTGAGAGACAGAAGAGAGTTGGAAAAGATGAAATCATCCTATTAAAAAGGAACAAGCAGAAGCAGCGCTTTCAATGGAAATACCATGTTGAGGGACTTCACTAGCTTAAAATTTTCCAAAAGTTTTAAACAGTTCATTAAACAAGACATCCTCCCAGAGTCTTCCTACTCGCCCCCCCCCAACTCCCACCCCTCCTCCCACCCCTCCTTCCCTTTAAAGCCAGAACAATACCCGGAATAAGGTATTTTGAGATTGCTTTACCAGGATATTTTCTTGTTCTTAATTTTTTTTAATGCTTGCAACATATAGAATGTCTGGATCAAGTTCCCAACTGGCGAAAATAATTTATTCCATCTCAGTACCTGTGCAGTGCAAGGTAAAATTAAGTACAAGATGTAGGTTACTATAAAAAAAAAACTAGGACATTTTGATACATAAGTAATGTACTTTTGTCTTTTTCTTTTGAAAAAAAATGTAATCATCAGCCAAAATACCTAGAGAATCAAAAAAAGCTAAAGAACAAAGCATTTCACACACACCCCTTAAAAAGTCAGAATAGCTAACAGCTCAAAGAAAAGCACGTGATCCCTTCATGCTTTAAAACTTGTGGTCATGCTGAGGCTAAAAGCTAAGAGCTTGTGACCCGGCAACCCCGTCCCCTCCCCCAGACCACAACCCAGGGCTTAAGGCTCCAGGCTCCCACCAGGCTCCTGCTCGCTCCCAGTATTGTGAGACAAACAATACTTAGGCATTCTGCAAAATAAAGGAGCCACAACTCCTAGCTCCAGTCACATCATTTACGCCCAAACAGATTGGCCTGTGTGTGTGCATATGTGTATGTGGTATATATGTGCATGGGTGCGTATATATGTATATCTCATATAGAACATATGCTTACACAGAAGCCCAGATGTTCTATATGAATGTGTAAGGAAGGTATCGAAACTGGCCAAAGGAAGGGAGGGAGAACTTATCTAAGAATTCTCATCACAAGTTAAAATTCTTGCCACTATTTTGAGTTTCTGATGAATTTAAAAAACAGATATCCTGCGAAGAATTGCCCCCCAAATAGAGATACTTTGAGCTTTCATCTGCCTGAAAAGGAGAGGGGGATTCCTCTATATTGACTCTAGATGTAATTGTGCCATAGAGAGCAGCAATCTCAAGTAGTTTGGTTTTAGCACCTTTAAAAATACTGGTAATTGACATTTTAACCAGTTGAGAAATCATTTTACTTGATTTAGAAATAATATTAAGTGGCTCTGTTAAACCTAATGATTGGTATCTTAGGACAAAAAGGTCTCCATGGAAACCAGAAAGTAATTTAAGAGTATTATGTTCCTCACACAACTAGAATAGAGCTTTTGTTCTATGTGTATTTACTACTTTAATTTTTTGGACTACACTTGCAGTTAAGGTCTCTTACACTCTAGTTTTGCCTGGGATCAGGAAATCAGCATCCTCCTGCAGTACGTGTTTTGCTCCATTTGTGTGGTTCTGTGTTCGTATGTGAGTGTGGGCCCATGAGGCCTAAAACAACGCCCGTAGATCAGAACACTCACTGAACAATATGGGGGGCGGGGGGGGGCGGTGGAGGTTCCAAGGAGAAAATATTTCAAATGCTATTTTGCTATTTGATCCTAGAACAAGAACTGTGATTTCATGAGATTCAGATAAAACTGGTCTTCACTAACTTTGCTTTTTTTTAAAAAGTATTCATTTATTTACAAACATTTCATATTTTAAAAATGAATCAGTCTTGTTTTGAATGGCCAGAATATTAAGATAAATTAACCTGAATAAAAGAAATTTGAATTTTTTGTTACCAAGCCTTAGTTTATGAAAATTTGTGTCAACAAAACAAAGGAAAAAATCTGAGTTAATAATGAACTTCTGAATGTTATTTCTTTTCAATAGCGTATACCAACATAAATCATGTAAGTAAAATAAACAGGACATCTTCAACTGAATAGTGTCAAATGTGAATTAAATATCAATTTCAAAAGATTTATCCCTTGTTCAGAAAGAGAAAATTTCACTAACTGAACATGCACAATTATATAGTTTGGTTTAAAAAATGTAGAAAGTAAAAGTATATTTATCCCAATCTCAAAGGGTTTTATGAAGATCAAATGGCAGCAAGCGGTGGATTGACTTTCTGAAATATGAATGTTTAAAATACACATTTTATTAAATTTCATTTGTTAGTAAACTTTACTTTTATAAACTGGTCTTTGCTAACTTTGCTTTTTAAAAATAATGTGTGTCATTATTTACAAACATTTCTTATCCTTATTAATGAGTTAATCTTGTTTTGAATGGCAAGAATAATTAAATTACAATAGAATGAAATTACATCTTGCATAAATCGGATGAGGTATGTGGGTACTAGCACTTACAACATGGAACTAATTTTGTTACTATGTGATGCTTTAAAATTACTGTCCTGTCAGTCTTTGCTTCTCTCAGTAGTATGATAAAACAGTTTCCTCTCACTAACAACGTTATTTTTTACAGGTCAAATATTTCAAGTCAAAATACTCATGCAAATATTGAAAAGATATCAAAATAATCTGCCTTTCATCAGTAGAAAAATTTCTTAAATTAATTCTCCTACCTTGAGAGTAGACTCAGCAGACATTAAAGTGATTCACTATTAAGATTAAATAGTGTTAAAGGTATTTTTACACTCTGTTTGAAACACTTTGATTTTCCTGTTTATGTGACCTTAGAAGTGGAACTTCTGGTATTACAGACCATAAAATTGCTAGCAGACTGTAATACTATAATCAAAGAAAAAGCTATAAAACAGAAATGTTTTACACACATCACTTTTTTTCAATCACTTTTCAGATTAAATTTGTCCATCTTTGCACCATTATAAATTTTCTAAGTGAAAATAGTCATGGAACGGAACATGATGAAAGATACAGTTTTATCTTCAAAACGCAATCCCCAAAACTTATCATCATCACATATTCTTCCAAAGCAAGTAAATCGCAATGTTAAAGATTATCCAATTGTATAATAATTTTACACTATTAAGTGTGTTACTTGAAAATGTTGTGATTAAGAAGAGATCCCAAATATTAATCTAAGGTTAGAAAAATTTAAGTCATTCACTATTCTCTCTGCTATCACTGCAGTAAATCATGGTAATGTTCTACTACCTATGTGCAGAGAGAGCACAATGGTATTTTTTAGAGCTCCTCTCTCTTTTTTTTTTCTCTCCTCAAAGATAACGTTTATCCTCAGTTTGGTAGTCCTCTGCTAAGCTTAGAGATTCTCTTTAACTGTCTCCTGACTTGTGATTGTTGAAGGAAGTAGAACTATTGTCTGGCCTTTTTCATGCTGAGGAGGAAGGCGCAGTGAAATGTGTTGAATTATCCAGATGCCTGAAAGGACGGCAATGAAAGCTTGGAACAACCTAAATAACAGATAACAGATACAGCCTACAGAAGACATCTACTTTAAAAATGAAAGAGAGATTTTATTTTCTCAAAACAAATGTAATGTAGCTTACTTTTGACATTTTTGAAATGATGTCTAAGTCAACAGGAAGACTGATGATTTAAAAATTCACCATGGAAGGACAGTTTTCTTTTTTCAAAATCATAGAATTTATAACCCTAACTTGGAGCTCTGCGTATATATTTTTTTTTCAGAAAAGAGTGATCTGTCCATAGCCCCCCAACTTTTGCAAGTCCTAATGAATTTAACTACTTGAAACTTTACTCCCAAGATTTAAAATATGATTCACATCACTAAGACAAACGGTTCCTTTATTGCTGTTAGTGATTCCATTTCTATAGCTGCTACTTATTAAACCATCTTTAAGAATTAAAACGGTTTATGTGCTGCTAGAAGCTTAAAGCAAGAAGAAAGTGTGGAAGTTATGATTTAAGTATGGGTTGCATATTTGTGAAAATGTTTAGATATCAAATTGATAAACTTGCTGAACTAAATAACATTATTATAGGATATGTTTTAAGTATTCAAGAACTCAAGGTTAAAGAAGCAAACATGATATGTTGGTATGTGTTACAAAAAAATACTGTACTACCGCATGTTAAACCTTTTTATGTTTTTTATAATTAATTAACTAGACCAAAGTTCAGTGCTTCCTTGGAGGATATCAAGGCTAATAAACAAAGCCATTTTAAATATAGAGTCTGCTTGTTGATTTTGGAGAAACAGCAAGACAAATAATCCTGGTGAGTATCTAGGGTTAAATTATATTTTTAGAATGTAATACTTGACTAATCTGTAAATCCTTTCATATTTATTTCTTTTGCAATTTTGCTTTAAAGACTGTTTAAACAAAAGCATAGAAACCACTAGATCTTGAGGAACAGTAGCATGTAGCTTCTTTAGAGTAAGATATACACCTTGCGTTCAGACTGAATTATAATCTTTGAGGCTTTCTTCTTTCTTTAATTTGGTCTGAAAGAAAATTTGTTTTCTTCCTCTGCATATTCTAATCATGTTTTTTCAGTTGTTGGCAATATACTTATTCTTCTGACATTTTATTATTTATTAGTGTATCTAGATGTTATATCTTTTATTAGTTACCAGATATAGCCTTTTATTTATACCCTAACCCAAATTATTTACAAAAATTTAATGTGTCTAAGGATAATCAACAAATTAGAAATTGAGTAGATCCCATTAGTTTGGTTAATCACTTAACAAAACGAGACCAATTTTTATTTGCTATATTTGTCCCACTCAACTAATTACCCTTCTTCATTAAGCTTCAAAAGACTCTTCTTTAAACAGCAGTTTATAACATCTTTAAAATCTACTGGGGGTAGGGAGTCAATACATTTACTTGATTTTCACTTCTGTGTCAGAAATTTAAATATAAAAGTTAAGAGAATTCATTTTATATTTTGGTTCCTAAACAAAGTGTCCTATTTATGCTTGTTTTGGTCTACAGTTACTTGGTTTTCTGCAATTTCAACTATTTCATTTACAATTCAAGCCCACCATTCTTAAACTAATCTCTATACTTGATTAATCCCTGAATGCATACTGCATCTTTCTTCAACTCCAGTAACAAAGTTACCAAGTGTACACAAAAGTCTTGATATTTAAGATCTAAAGCTCCTAACAAATTAATCCTAAAATTAATTTTGCTGGCTTTTAACACTATCATATATTTGCAGCTGCAGAAATTAATCCTAGTATTTGACAGATTATCACAATTTTTGAAAAAAAAATCCCAAATTCCAATTTGCCTTTCACTTTGCCTAACTCTTGGTCAAGTTTGTATGTCCTTTCAATACTAAGTTTATGATGAAATACTGTACATAACAGCATTCAACCTTGAAAGGACATAGCAGAGTATCTTTCAAAGGATAGTTTGAGCCAACATTTTAGGTTGGCAACGTCCTTAGTGGGCATCTAACCTAATCACTTCATTTTACAGACAAAGAAACTGAGACTCCCAAAATAATTTGCCTAAGATGCCTCCACTAATTGTCACAGAGCCAGATTAAAGAAAACCCCTATTTTGCTTCATTTGGAAAGAAATCTAGATAGTTTTTGATTTATTTTCAAGCTCGATTTTCCCGTAGGGCTGTTGTGAAGATTAAATGAGATAATGTGTGAAAGCAACAGGGTGATCACAATGCGTGAGTGCTCAATAAATGTTATTTTTCCTTCTTTTCTCTTTCCTGCTGATGCCCTATGCCTTATTATCAGCCTCCTTGCCAAGACCCCAACTTCTTACTGTCAAGATTTGGGGCACCAGAGTACAAGCAAGGCACTGAAAGAGAGTTTTGGGAGACTTGCGCTATCAAAAACGTAATAATCTAATCATCCTCATGCTTTAACTATGATCTGATTACACCAGCTGAAAAGACACACAAGCTGTCATCCTTCTACTCAAGTGTTCCAAGGAACCTGGCGGTTGCACAGGGAAATGGGTACATTTCTCACCCTCTGCCACCCCCAGTCTAGGTTGGGATCCCCAATCATGATACCAAGTAATAATGAGCATTTGACCATCAAAATGCAACTTTATGTTCAAATTCATAACCTGCAAACTGAAATTTGCCTCCTGTGTTACTTGCGTATTAGATTTTTCTTCAACTATAGAGTTAAAAAGGAGAAACAGCTCACTCTCTGAAGCCTCTATATGTACTAGCTTGAGATTAAAAGAGCTGTTAATATTGTATAAACTGTTATACCATCTGTGTTATAATTCTGCCTCATCAGGTTTTATGGAATGCCCCCCCTCCATTTCCTTCATTCCACCAGGCATGTCATCAAAGGAGAATAAATTAAGTATTGTGCCAGAAAATGTGGTCTACTTTCTAAAAGGCATCTATCTCTAGCTTTCAGAAATGCCTTTTGGAATGAGCAATGTGGAAACAGTGTCCCCATTGTTGTATAGGAATGTCATGAATTGGATCCCCACCCCAGCCTTTTATAGAGAAAAAGAATAAAAAGCGTTCATCTGAGTTTAAAATTATCATATTTTATAGCATATGCTAACATGCTAATGAGATGAGGTATTATCACATCTTTGCTGAGGCCATTATGGATAATTGAGCTTTGTCCATCCGCCCCACTAGATTGTAAACTCTGTGATGGTGGAGACAACTTCGACTTTGTAGTTTTATGAGACCCTTTCAGAGTGTGTTGACACTTCCACTGTTGGTCTAGTGACTAGGTTGAATATTTGTATTGGGGGATATCAGAAATGGCAGCTCTCTTCCACTTTGTAAATTCTATTTCAACACTAAGTGTTTACTAACGACCAAAAACCATATGTAAAGCACTAGATAACATGAGCAATTCTTTAACTCTGTCTAAAAATATATAACTGAGAGATCAAGCAATGTTCCCCTAGTAAATAAAGATAAGTCTAGGGAATTTCTTTGTAAAGATTTAGACAGCTCGCAGAGAAGTTCCTTTTGGTGGTTAGGAATAGAAAGGCGTAGGCAAGATTAAGGAAAGCCAGTTCAAAGTGTTAGAGAGAGGGTTTTGCATCTCAAAGAGGGGGAGGGGTTGGAACTCTAAGAAGACTGAGGCTGGGAATTGGGGCTTTTCCCTTCCCGCTGACTGCTTTAACCTACCCTCTCCCCAAACCCTGTGGTAATGTCGAAAGCGACCGGGAGTGAGAATCCGGAGATCTCAGCTTGAGTCTGCTCTCTGTCACTAACTAGCTGAATGACATTTAAGCAAATCACTTACTAGATTACCTCTGAGGTCTCTTCCCATTCCATAAATCTTTGCTCTTTATCTCATTCCCCCCTCTTTTTTGTTCTTCCTTTCCCCCTACCCCCCACCCCTTCTTCCTGGTCTTCCTTTTAACTGCAATAATAGTACTAATGAATCAGTTACCTCTGGAGAGAGAGTTGAGATGGTGTGTGGAGAATTAATGGAGACTTTGGCTTTTTATCTCTGTCATGAACTTTTTTCTTTATTTCCGTCCATTTTCTTTATTGATTAAATGATGATTTCTCATAAATTTAAGGTGCTTATTACATTTAAGTATTCAATAATCTGCCAAAAATGCTCCTCTTTTGTGGATATGAATGTTAACACAAAACATTTGGTCACAAAGAGTGCAGTAAACCAGGAATTAATGTGGCATAATTCCACATAGGCCTACCGCACAGAGAAATACTCCACAAGAGTGAGGACTGGAACCCGAGGCTCCAGTTGTATTTTACCTCATCTTGTTTGTTTTTTTTGCGGTACGCGGGCCTCTCACTGTTGTGGCCTCTCCCGCTGCGGAGCGCAGGCTCCGGACGCGCAGGCTCAGCGGCCATGGTTCACGGGCCCAGCCGCTCCGCGGCATGTGGGATCTTCCCGGACCGGGGCACGAACCCACAGGCGGACTCTCAACCACTGCGCCACCAGGGAAGCCCCCTTACCTCATCTTTTAAGCTATAAATAAGGGTTTTCATTCACGTAAGCCAGCAGAAAGATTCTGGGAACCCCTCTGACTATGTGTCCAAAGTGGATTCATACTTCACCTCATGACGTGGACACAGGATTGGCAGAGATGTGGGCAGATCAGTGGTCTCTAGGTCTCTCTCCTCCCATTCTTTAAGGGCCATTTCAAGTTACACCTCCTGCAGGAAGCTTTCTTTGTTAAATCCAGCAAGCGGTGATTTCTGCCTTCTCAGAACTACCATAGCCCTGGAGTTCCATTTTGTTTCAATTGTGTACTTAGGTATTTAGAAAGAGAATAATGATCTGTTTGCAGAAAATGGGGTCGACAGAGGTTGAGTGAGCAACTCATGTCTCCACACACCTTGCTCAATCGCTCCTTCTCAGCAATCCCAAATGCCACAGCTCCGGAAGATCTCTGCCCCTTCATTTGCTTCACATTCACAAAGTCTGTTCTTCACTGCCACTTGGCCCCTAAGGAATGGTCTCAACTGCTATCTCTACTCCATCAGTTACCTTAAACAAGAGATACCAATACCCCAAATGTGAAATCTGTGGTGATCCCATCGTCTTATCATTCATCAGCAGAATAGCTTGGGTAGATTTTTCACCTAAACTCAAGACAGATTTACTAATTCAGACCCCTCACCCCAAAAAACACAGCAGGCAAAGATGTTAATAACCTGTAACATTGATTGAAGGTTTACTATGTGCCAGGCACTGCTCTAAATACTTTATATAAATATCTCCCACTGTGGCCCTATTAGATAGGTAATTGTTACTGTTACCCTTCTGTTCTAGATGATGAACTGAGGCTCTGACAGGATACGTAATTTGATGTGATGGAGCCTGTGCTTGAAGCCAGGCTGACCTGTCACTCAGCACCGTTTCAGAAATCTTTATCCTCACCCCAAAAGGGACACAGTAAAGCTATGATGGGAGCATGTGGATTAGTAAATCAGAGCAGAGCCCAGTACTGGTGGCAGTAATAGAAGGTGACTTCTCTAAGAGCTTCTGGGAGGAAGGGAAATAGAACTTTCTGGGACAGAGTCACATGGTAGTTTAGCCTCCAGTGAGAGACTTACTGGGGAAAAATTTTTAAGGACAGGGACAGTTGGCTCCTTTAACACTTTAGAGCAGTGCTATCCAAAAGACAGATAATACAAGCTGAACGTGTAATTTAAAATTTTCTTATAGCCACATTAGAAAAGTAAAAAGAGGACTTCCCTGGTGGTCCAGTGGCTAAGATTCCACACTCCCAATGCAGGGAGCCTGGGTTCGATCCCTAGTCAGGGAACTGGATCCCACATGTGGCAACTAAGTGTTCGCATGCCACAACTAAAGATCCTGCACGTGGCAACTAAAGATCCTGCGTGTCTCAACTAAGACCCAGCGCAGCCAAATAAATAAATATTAAAAATAAAATTACAAAGTAAAAAGAAACAGGTGAAATAAAGTTCACCACTATATTTTATTTAACCCGATATATGCAAGATATACTTATTTGACTATGTAACCAATATAAAATTATTAATGAGATATTTTACCTTTTTACCAAATCTGGTGTGTATTTTATAGTTACAGCACGTCTCATTTCAGACTAAATGCATTTCAAGTGCCCCATAGCACACGTGGCTGGTGGCGACCATATTGGACAGCAAAGGCTTAGGGGATTTTCGCTGCCTTGTGGCACCGACCACTCTATTAATAGCACCAACTCCTCTTCCCTCTTTCTTATTCATTATGCACAGCGTGGCTGTTAGCTGTTAATATTGCTTTCCCAATGTTTCCAGATCATCAAGCCCCATCTCTGTTAATAACAGGTTCACTCTACATCCATCTCGTAATAACAGCTAACATTTATTGAATATGTATTATGTGCCAAGCACGCTTTTAAGTGCTTTAGCTTTATATATATTGTCATAAAAATCCTCACAGCGACCCTATAAGCTAAACTTTTTACCATCTCCCCATTTTGCAATTGAGGAAACTGAAGTTATTTAACTGTCAAAAGCCACACGACTGGTAAGTGGAGGAGCCATGACTGAGGAGCCCTACAAGTTTAAACACCTCTGCACCCCACTGCCCCCGGGCCATACTCTAGAACCAGAGCCACAGACAGCTGGTTAAGGAGCACTTCATCTAACTCAGTGACAGAAGTGTAACTTGGTCTCAGGTCCTCCTGGACCATGCCAGACCTGTGAGGAATTTGGACACAGCTGCTTTCCTTTTCTGTGGTGGTTGCCCCTAGCAACGAGTACATAGTACAATATATAGGGTTTGTATCTATCTGTGTGGGTCTGTACCTACACACACACACAAACACACACACACACACACACACACACACACACAGATCAAACACAAACTGTAGAGAGTGTTCATAAAATCCAGAGAATTGTAGAGCCGGAAGAGCTCTGAAAGACCAATCTCATCAAGAAAGTGCAGTGCAGCCAGCAGTTAAAGAGACCTGCTCAAAGTTACACAGCTGAACTGGAACCCAGATAATCTGACTTCAAGTAATTTAATATCTACTAAATACCTCTTTATGCAGGGTGCTTCCTACCTGAAAGATAGAAGTTGCAGCAGCGTAGCAGGTCTATTCTCACTAATATAGACTTTATCAAATGTTTATCTTCCCTGCCAAAATAGCGTTTTTTTTATTGTGTCAGCATCTACAAAAAGCATTCGTGTTTTTTAGAAATGTAAAATTGGAGAACTCGGAGTTAAAGTGCATTCCCCTTGCCTTTCCTTGTTTACGCTGCTAGTTAGGCATTTACACTGTTTCCTAAATGTTTCACCAGGCCAACCCCATATTAAATTCTTTAAGGATTAAGAAACCATCCTACACTTATTTAAATTCACAAATGAAGTTCTTTAAGGATTAAGACACTATCATACATTTATCTAAATTCCCTCCAGCCCTAATTCTGAGCCAATAATAAACATGTAATTAACAAAATTGAAATTGTACAATGATCAGTATGAAGTGGTTGGATTTAGCCCTTTCGTTTTATAGATTGTTTTTAATGATGTTAAAACGCACTACTCGGAAAGCATTGTTACAAGCTTGACCTTTAGATTAGTGCTGGTCGCCATTTCAGCCAAAGGGACAGCAGTAACATCTCACAAAGATTCTTTCTTTCAGCAACAAACTAGCCATCGCTCTTTCCTCGGATCCTTCTATTTCAAAGTGGAGAACTTGACCATAGTTTAAATGTTACAATGTTTCCCACTTAAGCAGAAAACACACTTGATTTCAAATAAAAAACCTCCGCTTTTATATATTATGTTTCAAAGTGGAGATGGCTGTGAAACTTGAGCCCTGACATACAGCCTCAACCTGACTTTTTAAAAGTGCTCAGAAAACCGTTCTTCTAATAAGCATGAGAGCCAGCTCTTTAATGATTTTTTTGCCAGCCTTACATCATTTATTCTAAATCATTAAAAAATCAAAATAGTTTACATTAAATAAATCTTAGAGTAAGAGGATGGTCTCACTCATGGTTGGTTAAAGACTGAAAAGGTTACTGAGCTAGTTCTAGGGTAAAATAGAGACTCAGTAGTGACAGCTTAATTCTCAGGAGCTGTTACTTAACAGAACTTTAAAAAGAAAAATGACACATTCTTGAATTATTTATAAAAATCATGCAAAAAAAAAAAAAAAACAACAACCCACTTTAGGGACCATGGGAAATTCCTTTTGTCCTTGCTTTTAACATTTTCAGAGCCTATCTCAGTGAACAAAGTGCTAAGTCCAAAAACAAATGAATTAACATTTAGGTGGTTGAGCAAGGCTTCTGTCTTTTGTTTATTGCTGTTTGATTTTTTTTTTTAGTAGCCCATTGTAAAAGCCCTGGGGCACACCTTCAGAATACATGAATAATGTCAATAATAACTAATACAGCCTGCTATGGAAAATACTGTTTTCAAAACCACAGGTTAGTTCCTGGAAGTCAGCCGGTCAGAGAAAGGATGTGGTGTAGCAGCAAGTTTAAATAGCTTGTGCAACAAAAGGAAGAGAGATCTGTTGACTTCTGCCTCCTAGAGGGTTGAAATCGGAAAGAACTATACTTAAATAGTTCATTCAGAAAGCATCAAAGATGAAGAATCCATCACATTTTGAAAAGCTTCACTCATCACTTTTGGGAATTCAGGTGAGAGAGGAACTAATGTATCAGGATAATGATAAGATGAAAAGAAGCGTGTTAACTTCGGATTCAACGAATCAGCCCGGTTCATTTTGGTTGTTACATGAAAGGCACTGACACCACTTTTTAAATGAGCCCCCAGCTCCCGTTTTTTAATGTTGTGAACTGAAGGAGTCATGGTAATTCACCTGGCTTTAAAATTTCTTGCAGTTGTTGAGTTCTGCAGCCAAATAAGTTCCACAAAATAAACTCATCGCAGGCACAGGAAAAGCAGCTCTTTTGAAAATACCTTGTGATCAGGCTCTAGGTCACGACCTGGGTCTTGAGAAACTTGAGTTAGTAGATGTTAGTTTTTCTTAGCTCTTTGTTTACCCTGGACTTAGACATTTTGTATTATTAAAAACCTGTGGCTTTTAAGGACATTCTATTTATCTTTCCAGGCTTTTTTGATGGAAATGCCTGGATTTTCTTGGAAACAGGGATTTTATTGTGGATTCCTGGTGCCCCTTGGAGAGGCTTATTTTTCTGGACAATAGTTTTCCTTAGTGTCACTACTCTTTTCATCTCCCAATGATCACAAGCTCCCAAGGTCGAGAAAAGTGCATCCTTTTGTTCTAATGAATCTGAAATTCCATTTTAAAAAGTCTGCAAAAGGGGCTCTTGGTTAGTAACTTAAGGCATAATTCTATTGCACGAAGTATCCAGAGCGGTTAGCCTTCAAGACATTTGGAGAAAAAGAAAAGCCAGCTCAGTTAAAGTCAAAAAGTTAGCAGCAGTGTTCATAGTTGGATCATTGCTACTTAAGGATTTTAATCTTTTATTATCTGTACTTTAAAGTGTGTTGTACAATATAGGCATGCTTGCCTTTGTTAAAAGAATAGGACCCAGTAAACTGGCATAAAGAAGTAAATTACCATTGCCTCTGACTATAAATGGAATGTTGATGGTGTGAAAAGTTCTATTTGCTCTAGACTGAATCTCTTGCCCTCATGAGAGTATGAACATTAAAGTGCTTTATGAATTTGTGTTGTATGCCATTTTCATCGATAACTCAGTCTTCCAGGGAAAAGTGAGTAACCATTTTTAAGTTAAAAGCATGTTTTAGTTAAAACTAAAAAACCATTTTTTAGTTTTAGCCAATAGCCACATGTGGCTATTTTATATTTGAAGTTTAATTAATGAAAATTCGACAACACAAAAAAATGCAGTTCCTCAGTCTCAGTAGCCACATTTCACGTACTCACTAGCCACATGCAGCTGGTGGCTCCTGTACTGGACAATGAAGATATAGAATGTTGCCATCATTGCAGAAAATTCTATTGGACGGCGCTGCCTCAAAGGGTACTTATTCTCTGACATGACTCAGTACCTGGCAGCAGAAAACGCTGATGATTGTTATAGCTTGCCATTCACAGAAGCCCAACTTTCTAGAAGATGAATGGTGTCTCTTTTCCCCAGTCATAATGTAGAGAAATTCACTGGGGCTGGTAATTTGGTGTGATTATTAAGAATTCTGAAATTTTCTCTCAAGAGTTTTTTGTTACTCTAAACTATAATTAAAAATAAACAACCAAACCAAACCAAACCAAATCCCTCAGTGCCATCTAGCTTTGATTAAGCAAGGAAGAAAGGTAGCTTCTTCTATTTTTTTCCTAACCAGGCTATGTAGAACAGTATAGAAACCGTGTTTGGTTGGCATACATTAAGTACACACAAAAATTATCATTGAGGATTGTTAAGATAAGATATAATGGTAATATGTTGTAAGGTGACTACTATTCAAACTTACCATGTGATACCATTTTTTTAAAAATCACCTATTTGGCCTTTTCCTTTTTACAGTGACAGTTACTTCCTTTTAGTCTTTCAAAACATTGTGTCTCAGAAATGATGCTAACTAGCTTGGTTTTCTATGCTTCCCGGATCTGTGATCCCTTCAATTTTTCACAGGTCCTTTATCTATTCTACAGCCCAACTGGCTTGCTCAGGATTCCTCAGATATATCGTGTGCTTTCTTCATCTCCAGTTTTTGCTCATGCCCTTCTTGCGATCTGGAATGCTGTCTCCATCTCTGTCTTTCTGAGACTTATCCATTCTTCAAGGCCCATTTGAAGTGCTACCTCTTCGGGATCCCTCCGGGTGAAGTGACCCCTCCTTCCTCCGAATTTTAACTGCATTATAATTAAGCGTCTCACCTCCCTTACTGGACTGTAAGCTCGTTGGCACAAAGATCTTGGTCTTAGTCATCACTGGATCCCTCTACATACTCGGCACAGGGCTGGTGCTCTAGACTTGGAAAATCCTAGCAATATTCTAAATATACACACAAAATTTCTTTGAACTGCATCTGCACTGACAAAGCAAAGGCAGTAGCATTGCACATTTGGCTTTACATTAAGTTTTAACAAATATTTCACCCAAGCCAATTCATTTTGGCTTATAGATTATATGGATCATATTACCGCAGTTACAGATACATCGACCTACAATATTGTACTCATGTGAGCCAAAGAAGAAAGAAATTGGGCTTCAACAATATGAATTCTGGTTCTAGTCAAATCTAGATTGTATTAACACTCGACAAGATAACATCTTTCGTGTATCAGATTGGCAAAGGCTAAGAAGATCCTGATAAAGCAGTGTCGGTATGGAGAAACAGAGACTCATTTATTTCAGATGGGAATGTAAATTGGCATAATTTCTGTGGAAGGCATAAGGTAATTTGGTAATAACTATCAAAATTTAAAAATGGTATAAACAATTCTACTTAAAGAAATGTATTCAACAGTCACCCTTTCACCACTATAGCAGAATGCTTATGGTCTCTTGAGGGAAGTACGCAGCACCATCTAGGAAGTGCTCTTGCCAAAGCATTGGACCTGAATCTGATGAGGCCTGCTTATCAAACTACCAGTTTGGAGGAAAGATGAGGAAGAGAGGAGAACGCGTTAAACAACACCGTGCGAGGCAGTCAGCAAAACCCAGAATGCGGAAAACTGCAGGACAAACAACCCAGTTTTGCCAACAAATAATTGCAAGGGGAAAAAAAGGGAGGGAGAATTTCTAAATTAAAAGTGACGTAAGAGGCATGTCCATCAAATGCAGTATGTGGACCTTGTTTGGATTCTGACTTTTAATAGATTAGCTGTAAACGATTGTCCTTAGGGGAAATTTGAACACTGACAGCATGTTTTTGATATCAGGAAATTATTGTTATTTTTTAGGTATGGCAATGGTATGTGTTTAATTTTTTAAAGAGTCCTTATCTCTATAGATACATAAAGAAATATTTATGGGAGAAATTTGCCTCAAAATAATAACTATGAGTTAGTTGATTACTGTTAAAGTTGGGTGTTCAGTATACAGGAGTTCATTGTGTTGTTTCTCTACTTTTGTGTATCTTCTACATTGGCTTTTTAAAAAGAGCGAGGTGTAATGTTTTATAACAGTATTGCCTGTAATTGGAAAGAAACCTATAAACAATCTATATATCTAGAATAAAGACTGGTTAAATAAATTAATGTATAGTCACACAATGGAATACTGTGATATTGTTAAAAATAAAGATAGATGGATCGACAGGTAGATCTGATATGGAACAATCTCTCAGATATAGCAAGTAAAAAATAATGTAGGAGAATATGAATAATATGTTCCCATTTATGCAAAAAGGAGGGGATAAATATACACATATGTACATGTATTTGTATAGGTTATTTCTAAAGGTATTCTTAAGAAATTGCTAACAGTGGTTGCCCCTGCATAAGGGTCTGGGTGTTACAGGAGAATGGAGTGAGAGAGAGACTACTTTTGACAGCTTTTCTAATTTAAAAAATACTTCTCATTTTTTCACACTTGAAAATATGGCCCAGAATAGTAGTTAAGAACTAAACTTCTTGAGTTGACTCATGTTCATTGCCAAATAGATGCTAGAAAAAATTTTGCTGACTGGTAAAAGTTTGGGAGTTAGAACACATTTTGAAATTATCTGTAAATTGGCAAGCATTAATGCTCTCCTTTGTGTCAAAAGAAATGCATGCATTTCTCACTCACAAATGAGAGAAACGTTCCCATTTGGAGATTCCCCAGAGGGACCTATGTTTATAACTAAACACATGTTTTCAAGGGCTACGAAGCTGCAGAGGAAATTCGACCCTCTAGGGCAGTGGCAGAGATAATCCAAAACAGCAGATAATCCAAACTTCATAATATTTTGTTTTGAAATGCATAATATTATTTTTAGAAGCAGGCCATTTATGTTCTTGATTATGTTTTGCTGAGGGTAATAGACATATTAAAGTGAATTTGTAGTCTCTGAGCACCCACCAACAGAAGGTGGTGGAAGACATGGGCCAGAAATCTGCTTTGTGATAGAGGAGATACTGATAACCTATAACTGGGTCAGGAGGTCGTGACTGTAGATTTTTATTTCACTTCCCATCACCATGTAGACATTCTGGCTTTGCCTTCCTATGACCTCCTCTCCAAAATCTTTCTGAGAGCATTCCATCGAATTTTCCTTCCAAACGAAAGTTTAAAATAACAATACTGATCTGTAAGGAGAGAAGAAATCATTAGCATCCTTTCTATTTATAAAGTAAAAGATTAGGGTATTTTTCAATTAATATGTTCCACATGGACAACTCCATTATTCCTGCCTAGCAAAAGGTGATTGTCCAGCACGCTGGTTCCTCCAGGTATCCAGTTTAACAAGTAGGGCAGAAGGCTTAGGTAGACAATGTGGAAAGTCCTAGATCACTGGTAAAGGGCATTGCTTTAAAAAATATTTTCTGTTGTTTTCTGGGTTTTGTTATTGTTGTTGGGCATGGACTTGATGGATAAGGCAAATGCTGCCATAGGCGAAGAATGAATCCCTTTTCCTGACCACCACCTGCCTGACAGTGTGCTGGGGCACTTCTAGGCCTGGGACCTTGTTTCAGATTCACAAAGACCCCGTAAAAGAGGCGAGGGCTGGGAGCAGCTGCATGGGGCAGAGAAAGAAGTGGGGACGCCCCCTAGATTTCTAGCTCAGCCGACCGGGTAGATGTGATGCCTTTAACAGAGATGCAGAACACAGCAGGAGCTGCAGATTTGGGCAGAAGTTAGGAAGAGTTAGTGAGTTCCATTTTCCACAGGATAATTGGTGGGTCACTAGGTCCTGATGGGTCACGTGGTGCACGGTGGGTCATAACCTTTAAGCCAGTGAAAGAAACAAGCCATCCTTTCTATCCCTCTGAAAATCTTAATTCTCACCATATGTTTTACTGCCCATGGCACATTACAGATCACTGGTCTATTTTTTAAATGCCAGAAAACTGTATTTCTATTGTTCTTGTCTTTATCCATTTACTACTTACGTTAGCAACAGAAAAAAAGTTTTTAAGCGCAAGTAACATAGAAGTGTGTTTCATTTACCATAATTGCTGTGTTCCCCTAGAGTGCATATACATCCATTCATTTTCAACTCTCTTTAGCAAAATGTTTCTTTAAAGAATACAAATATACAGTAAAACATAAGAAAATGCTCAACATCACTCAGAGTTCAAGAATGCACATTAAAACAGCATTATTCACCTTCTCATATTGGCAGGGGTGTGCGGGAAGCCCATAGGCACTCTCCAAACAATAATAGTGAGAATACAAATCTTGGCAACCTCTTTGGGGCCAACGTCCATGCACTTAATCACTCTATACCACCATGCTGTGCAAGTTTTGTGATTTTTCTCCTACAAATATATGCACACCAGTACAGCAAACATTGTCTAAGAATGTTCATTACAATATTGAAATAGCAAACAGCTAGAAAGAGCTTAAATACCCATGAATGAGTGACTACTTAAGTAAATTAAGGTCCATCAGGCAATGGAATAACATGCAGCTGTTAAAAATAATAAGCAAGATCTATTCGTACTGGACTCTATGTTTAGTGTGATCCTACTGGCATCCAAACAAAACAAAAACAATCCTTCTTTCTCTGCTTGTATGTTGTAGAAAATTGGGGGATGAATTAGAAAGAAGCCATTAATGATGGTAATGCCCAGGAGGGAAGATTATGGTGGGACAAGGAGAAAGGAAGACTTTTCTTTTCATTTCTAACCTTACTCTATTGTTTGACTTTTAAAAAATGCATATGTATCTAAAACAATAGAAAAAGAGATGCTGAAACTTTTCAAAACCCATAGGGAATTCCCTGGCAGTCAAGTGGTTAGGACTCTGCGCTTCCACTGCAGGGGGTGTGGGTTCGATCCCTGGTCAGGGAACTAAGATCCCACAAGCTGCGTGGCATGGCGAAAAAACAAAAAACCTATGCCTCTCTTTTGGTACATTTAAAAATGTCGTGTCCTCCTTTAGTGCTATTTGAAATTTAAAAATAAATTGGACATAGTAACTGCAAACAAATCATTGCAATGCAAAAAAATGTCTTGTTTTCAAAACTCACACATGCCCCTCCCTAGGGATTCTAACACTGTCTTATCCTACAATCTCCCTTAATTCGCTCCAGAATGCTCAATGTTCTTATTCCTCTTCTTCTGTAGTTTATTTTTTTATTGAGATGTAATTGACATGTAACTTTGCATAAGTTTAAGGTGTGCAACATGTTGGTTTGTTACACTTATATATTACAGTGTGATTACCACCATAATTTCTTTCTGTGGTGAGAACACTTAAGATCTAGTCTCGAAGGAGTGCTTCCTAGAACTTCTGCTGCCAGTGTCCTTGTCCACACGGTGAGCCACAGCCACACCCACCCTGCCTCTGCAGGGAGGAGACCCTCCAACAGTAGCAGGGCAAGTCTGCTGGTGATGTATCCTCTCAAGGTATTTGTGTGAGAAACTCTTTATTTCGCCTGTATTTTTGAAGGACAGTTTCTCTGGACATAGAATTAAAGATAATTAAAATGGTCCCATATTTCAAGACATAAGTCAAAGATTTTCAGGAGTATGGTAATCTTTAATGGCTAAACCTCAGGAAATTTTCTTCACAACCTGGGAGAACATATAGACCAGAGGGCAGACAGCAGAAGCAAGAAGAACTACAATCCTGCAGCCTGTGGAACAAAAACCACGTTCACAGAAAGATAGACAAGACGAAAAGGCAGAGGGCTATGTACCAGATGAAGGAACAAGATAAAACCCCAGAAAAACAACTAAATGAAGTGGAGGTAGGCAACTTTCCAGAAAAAGAATTCAGAATAATTATAGGGAAGATGATCCAGGACCTCGGAAAAAGAACGGAGGCAAAGATCGAGAAGATGCAAGAAATGTTTAACAAAGAGCTAGAAGAATTAAAGAACCAATACCTAGAAGAATTAAAGAAGAAACAAACAGAGATGAACAATACAATAACTGAAATGAAAAATACACTAGAAGGAATCAACAGCAGAATAACTGAGACAGAAGAACGGATAAGTGACCTGAAAGACAGAATGGTGGAATTCACTGCTGAGGAACAGAATAAAGAAAAAGAGAATGAAAAGAAATGAAGACAGCCTAAGAGACCTCTGGGAGAACATTAAATGCAACAACATCTGCATTATAGGGGTGCCAGAAGGAGAAGAGAGAAAGGACCCGAGAAAATATTTGAAGAGATTATAGTCGAAAACTTCCCTAACGTGGGAAAGGAAATAGCCACCCAAGTCCAGGAAGTGCAGAGAGTCCCAGGCAGGATAAACCCAAGGAGAAACACGCTAAGACACATAGTAATCAAACTGACAAAAATTAAAGACAAAGAAAAATTATTGAAAGCAACAAGGGAAAAATGACAAATA
Organism: Pseudorca crassidens; assembly: GCF_039906515.1. Classification (NCBI taxonomy): domain Eukaryota; kingdom Metazoa; phylum Chordata; class Mammalia; order Artiodactyla; family Delphinidae; genus Pseudorca; species Pseudorca crassidens. The sequence goes on along the minus strand of NC_090317.1, from coordinate 17,456,377 downwards.
ACATACAAGGGAACTAGCATAAGGTTAAGAGCTGATTTCTCAGCAGAAACTCTACAAGCCAGAAGGGAGTGGCATGACATATTTAAAGTGATGAAAGGGAAGAACCTACAACCAAGATTACGCTAACTGGCAAGGATCTCTTTCAGATTCGATGGAGAAATCAAAAGCTTTACAGACAAGCAAAAGCTAAGAGAATTCAGCACCACCAAACCAGCTCTACAACAAATGCTAAAGGAACTTCTCTAAGTTGGAAACACAAGAGAAGAAAAGGACCGACAAAAACAGACCCAAAACAATTAAGAAAATGGTAATAGGAACATACATATCGATAATTACCTTAAACGTGAATGAATTAAATCCTCCAACCAAAAGACACAGGCTCGCTGAATGAATAAAAAAACAAGACCCATCTATATGCTGTCTACAAGAGACCCACTTCAGACCTAGGGACACATACAGACTGAAAGTGAGGGAATGGAAAAAGATATTTCATGCAAATGGAAAGCAAAAGAAAGCTGGAGTAGCAATACTCATATAAGATAAAATAGACTTTAAAATAAAGAATGTTATAAGAGACAAGGAAGGACACTACATAATGATCAAGGAATCAATCCAAGAAGAAGATATAACAATTATAAATATATATGCATCCAACATAGGAGCACCTCAATACATAAGGCAACTGCTAGCAGCAATAAAAGAGGAAATCGACAGTAACACAGTAATAGTGGGGGACTTTAACACCTCACTTACACCAATGGACAGATCATCCAGACAGACAATAAATAAGGAAGCACAAGCTTTAAATGACACAATAGACAAGATAGATTTAATTGATATTTATAAGACATTCCATCCAAAAACAGCAGATTACATTTTCTTCTCAAGTGCGCACAGAACATTCTCCACGATAGGTCACATCTTGGGTCACAAATCAAGCCTCAGTAAATTTAAGAAAATTGAAATCATACCAAGCACCTCTCCTGACCACCACGCTATGAAATTAGAAATCAATTACAGGGAAAAAACTGTAAAAAACACAAACACGTGGAGGCTAAACAATACGTTACTAAATAACCAAGCGATCACTGAAGAAATCAAAGAGGAAATCCAAAAATACCTAGAGACAAATGACAATGAACACACAATGATCCAAAACCTATGGGATGCAGCAAAAGCAGTTCTAAGAGGGAAGTTTATAGCAATACAAGCCTACCTCAAGAAACAAGAAAAATCTCAAATCAACAATCTAAACTTACACCTAAAGGAACTAGAGAAAGAAGAACAATCAAAACCCAAAGTTAGCAGAAGGAAAGAAATCATAAAGATCAGAGCAGAAATAAATGAAATAGAAAAAAAGAAAACAATAGCAAAGATCAATACAACTAAACGCTGGTTCTTTGAGAAGATAAACAAAATTGATAAATCTTTAGCCAGACTCATCAAGAAAAAGAGGGAGAGGCCTCAAATCAATAAAATTAGAAATGAAAAAGGAGAAGTTACAACAGACACCGCAGAAATACAAAGCATCCTAAGAGACTACTACAAGCAACTCTATGCCAATAAAATGGACAACCTGGAAGAAATGGAAAAATTCTTAGAAAGATATAACCTGCCATGACTGAACCAGGAAGTAATAGAAAATATAAACAGACCAATCACAAGCAATGAAATTGAAACTGTGATAAAAATCTTCCAACAAACAAAAGGCCAGGACCAGATGGCTTCACAGGTGAATTCTACCAAACATTTAGAGAAGAGCTAACCCCCATTTTTCTCAAACTCTTCCAAAAAATTGCAGAGGAAGGAACACTCCCAAACTCATCCTATGAGGCCACCATCACCCTGATACCAAAACCAGACAAAGATCCTACAAAAAAAGAAAATTACAGACCAATATCACTGATGAATATAGATGCAAAAATCCTCAACAAAATACTAGCAAACAGAATCCAACAACACATTAAAAGGATCATACACTGTGATCAAGTGAGATTTATCCCAAGGATGCAAGAATTCTTCAGTATATGCAAATCAATCAATGTGATACACCATATTAACAAATTGAAGCAGAAAAACCATATGATCATCTCAATACATGCAGAAAAAGCTTTTGACAAATTTCAACACCCATTTATGATAAAAACTCTCCAGAAAGTGGGCACAGAGGGAACCTACCTCAACATAATAAAGGCCATATACGACAAATCCACAGCAAACATCATTCTCAATGGTGAAAAACTGAAAGCATTTCATCTAAAATCAAGAACAAGACAAGGATGTCCACTCTCACCTCTATAATTCAACATAGTTTTGGAAGTCTTAGCCATGGAAATCAGAGAATAAAAAGAAATAAAAGGCAGGCAAATTGGAAAAGAAGAAGTAAAACTGTCACTGTTTGCAGATGACATGATACTATACATAGAGAATCCTAAAGAGTCCACCAGAAAACTACTAGAGCTAATCAATGAATTTGGTAAAGTTGCAGGATACAAAATTAATGCACAGAAGTCTCTTGCATTCCTATACACTAATGATGAAAAATATGAAAGAGGAATTAAGGAAACACTCCCATTTACCATTGCAACAAAAAGAATAAAATATCAAGGAATAAACCTACCTAGGGAGACAAAAGACCTGTATGCAGAAAAGTATAAGACACTGATGAAAGAAATTAAAAATGATACAAAAAGTTGGAGAGACATACCATGTTCTTGGATTGGAAGAATCAATATTGTGAAAATGACTATACTACCCAAAGCAATCTACAGATTCAATGCAATCCCTATCAAATTACCAATGGCATTTTTTACAGAACTAGAAAAAAAATCTTAAAATTTGTATGGAGACACAAAAGACCCCAAATAGCCAAAGCAGTCTTGAGGGAAAAAAACGGAGCTAGGGGAATCAGATTCACTGACTTCAGACTATACTACAAAGCTACAGTAATCAAGACAGTATGTTACTGGCACAAAAACAGAAATATAGATTAATGGAACATGATAGAAAGCTCAGAGATAAACCCACACACCCATGGTCAACTAATCTATGACAAAGGAGGCAAGGATATACAATCGAGAAAAGACATTCTCTTGAATAAGTGGTGCTGGGAAAACAGGACAGCTACATGTAAAAGAATGAAATTAGAACACTCCCTAACACCATACACAAAAATAACCTCAAAATGGATTAGAGACCTAAATGTAAGACTTGACACTATAAAACTCTTAGAGGAAAACATAGGAAGAACACTGTTTGACATAAATCACAGCAAGATCTTTTTTGTTCCACCTCCTAGAGTAATGAAAATAAAAAGAAAAATAAACAAATGGGACCTAATGAAACTTAAAAGCTTTTGCAAAGCAAAAGAAACTACAAACAAGACGAAAAGACAACCCTCAGAATGGGGGAAAATATTTGCAAACGAATCAACGGACAAAGGATTAATCTCCAAAATATATAAACAGCTCATGCAGCTCAATATTAAAGAAACAAACAACCCAATCCAAAAATGGGCAGAAGACCTAAATAGACATTTCTCCAAAGAAGACATACAGATGGCCAAGAAGCACACAAAAAGCTGCTCAACATCACTACTTATTAGAGAAATGCAAATCAAAACTACAGTGAGGTATCACCTCACACCAGTTAGAATAGGCCTCATCAGAAAATCTACAAACAACAAATGCTGGAGAGGGTGTGGTGAAAAGGGAACCCTCTTTCACTGTTGGTGGGAATGTAAATTGATACAGCCACTATGGAGAACAGTATGGAGGTTCCTTAAAAGACTAAAAATAGAATTACCATATGACCCAGCAATCCCATTACTGGGCATATACCCAGAGGAAACCATAATTCAAAAAGACACATGCACCCCAATGTTCATTGCAGCACTATTTACAATAGCCAGGTTATGGAAGCAACCTAAATGCCCGTCAACAGAGGAATGGATAAAGAAGATGTGGTACATATATACAATGGAATATTACTCAGCCATAAAAAGAACTAAATTGGGTCATTTGTAGAGAGGTGGATGAATCTAGAGACTGTCATACAGAGTGAAGTAAGTCAGAAAGAGAAAAACAAATATCGTATATTAATGCATATATGCGGAACCTAGAAAAATGGTACAGATGAACCGGTTTGCAGGGCAGGAATTGAGACACAGATGTAGAGAACAAACGTATGGACACCAAATGGGGAAAGCAGCTGGGGGATGTGGTGGTGGTGGTGGTGGGATGACTTGGGAGATTGAGATTGACATATATACACCGATATGTATAAAATCGATAACTAATAAGAACCTGCTGAATAAAAATATTAAAGAAAAAAAGATCTAGTCTCTTAGCAACTTTGAAATATATATAAAATACAGTGTTGTTGACTATTAGCACTATGCAGTGCATTAGATCTCCTGAACTTATTCATCTAGTTGCAACTTTTAAAAATACTTGTTAAACAGCTTTATTGAGGTATAATTGACTTAAAACAAGCTGTTCCTATTGCAAGTACATCATTTGATAATTATTGCCATCCGTATATACCCATGGAATCATCACCACAATCAAGATAATGAACATATCCATCACCCCTTAAAGTTTCTGGTGCCCCTTTGTAGTCCCTCCTCCCTCCACCCCATGCCTTGAAAACCTCTGACCTGCTTTATGTCACTATAGACGAGTCTGCCTTTTCTAGAATTTTAATATAAATGGAATCATTTATTATAGAGTCATTTTGTCTGGCTTCATTCAGGATAATTATTTTGAAACTATCCATGTTGTTATATGTAACAAAAGTTCATTCCTTTTTATGGCTGAATAATGTTACATTGTGTGAATATTCCAGAATTTGTTTATCCACTCAGCTGTGAAAGACATTTGAGTTGCTTTCAGTTTTGGGCTATTATAAATAAAGTTGCTATAAATACCAATGTACAAGTCTTTGAAATGGACATATGGTTTCATATCTCTTGGATAAATAGCTAGGAGTAGAATGGTTGGATCATATAGTAGGTGTATATTAAGCTTTTTAAGAAATTGCCAAAATTTCTCATCACAAGAAAAAAAATTCTGTAACTGTGTAAGATGACAGATGTTAACTAGGCTAATTGTGGTGATCATTTTGCAATATATACAAATATTTAATCATTATGTTGTACACCTGAAACTTATATAATGTGGTTTGTCAATTATACCTCAATAATAATCATAATAATAAAAATAAATTACCAGATTGCTTTCCAAAGTGCTTGTATCATTTTACATTCCCACCAGCAGTGTACAGGAGTTCCAGTTCTTCCAGATCCTCGCCAACATTTGGTACAATAAGTCCTTTTTTTAATATTTATGTATCTATTTATTTATTTGGTTGGGCCGGGTCTTAGTTGCGGCAGGTGGGCTCCTTAGTTGTGGCATGTGAACTCAGTTGCAACATGCAGGCAGGATCTAGCTCCCTGACCAGGGATTGAACCCAGGCCCCCTGAATTGGGAGTCCAGATTCTTACCCACTGCACCACAAGGGAAGTCCCACAATCAGTCTTTTTAATTTTAGTCATTCTAATAGGTGTGAAGTGATATCTCATTGTGGGTTTTTTTTTTTTTTTTTGCGGTACACGGGCCTCTCACTGTTGTGGCCTCTCCCATTGCGGAGCACAGGCTCTGGGCGCTCAGGCCGAGCAGCCATGGCTCACGGGCCCAGCCGCTCCGCGGCATGTGGGATCTTCCCGGACCGGGGCACGAACCTGTGTCCCCTGCATCGGCAGGCGGACTCTCAACCACTGCGCCACTAGGGAAGCCCTCATTGTGGTTTTAATCTGCATTTCTTTAATGACTAATGACGTGGAGCATCTTTTCCATGTGCTTATTTGCCATACGTATATCTTCTTTGGTAAAGTGTCGATTCAAATCTTCTGCTTTTTTTTTTCTTAATTGGGTTACTTGTCTTTTTATTATTGAGCTGTAAGAGTTCTATACATTCTGTATACAAGTCTTTTATCAGATACAAGATTTGCGATTATTTTCTTCCAGTCAATGCCTTACTTTTACATTTCTTGAACTGGGTCCCATGAAGAGCAGAAGTTTTAGATTTTGATGAAGTCCAATTTATAAATTTATTCCTTCATGGATGTGCTTTTGGTGTTATATCCAAGAAATCTTTGCCTCCTCTAAGGTCAAAAAAGATTTTCTCCAAGATTTTCTTTTATAAGTTATATAGTTTTAAGACTATAGTTTAGAGTAGGTCTGTGATACATTTGGAGTGAATGTATTTTTTTTTTTTTTTTTTTTTTTTGCGGTACACAGGCCTCTCACTGCTGTGGCCTCTCCCGTTGTGGAGCATAGGCAGGCCCAGTGGCCATGGCTCACGGGCCCAGCTGCTCCACGGCATGTGGGATCTTCCCGGACCGGGGCACGAACCCGTGTGCCCTGCATTGGCAGGCAGACTCTCAACCACTGCGCCACCAGGGAAGCCCGAGTGAATGTATTTGATGTGAGATACGGATAAAAATTATTTTTTTTGCATATGGATATTAAAATATTCCAGTACCATTTGTTGAAAATACAATCCTTTCTCCACTGAGTTGCATTTGCACTTTGTCAGAAATCAGTTGTGCATATATGTTCATACATCCCATATGGATTTTATAATCAGCTTATTGATTTTTACCAAAAAAATCTTCTGGGATTTGGATTGGGATTATGATGAACCTATGGATCAATTTGGGGGAGAATTGATATCTAAAGTGTTAAATCTTTGAATCCATGAGCACAGTGTATCTCTCCATCAACGTAGGTCTTATTTGATTTCTGTCAACAATTTTTATATTTTCCAGTGTACAGGTCTTTCACATCTTTTGCCAGATTTATCCTATTATAAAAGATATTATTTATTTCAATTTCCCTTTGTTGCTAGTATATGGAAATACAATTGATTTTTATTGACATTGATCTTGTATCTTACAACCTTGCTAAACTTACTTATTAGTTGTAATAATTTTTTTGTCGCTTCCATAGGATTTTGTACACAGAAGATCATGTCTCAAAGAATAAAACTGGTTTTACTTCTTCTCAATCTGGAAAGATGTTATTTCTTTTTCTTGCCTAGTTTCACTGGTTAGAAACTCTAGTGATATACTGAATATAAATGGGGAGGACAGACATCCTTACCTTGCTCCCAATCTTAGTGCAAAAGCATTCAGCTTGGGCTTCCCTGGTGGCGCAGTGGTTGAGAATCTGCCTGCTAATGCAGGGGACATGGGTTCGAGCCCTGGTCTGGGAAGATCCCACATGCCGCGGAGCAACTAGGCCCGTGAGCCACAACTACTGAGCCTGCGCATCTGGAGCCTGTGCTCCACAACAAGAGAGGCCGCGATAGTGAGAGGTCTGCGCACCGCGATGAAGAGTGGCCCCCGCTCGCCACAACTAGAGAAAGCTCTCGCACAGAAATGAAGACCCAACAGAGCCAAAAATAAATAAATAAACAAACAAACAAATAAGTAAATAAATAAGCCAAGCATTTGAAGCCCTTAAAAAAAAAAAGCATTCAGCTTTTCACCACTGAGTATGATATCAGCTGTAGGTTTTAGTAGATGCCCTTTATCAGGTGGAGGAAGTTTCATTCTATTCCTGGTTTAGTGAGATTTTTTTATCAGAGATGAACGTTGGTTTTTGTCAAATACTTTTTCTATGTCTCTTGTGATGCTCATTTTTTTTCCTTTTTAGTTTAATATCCTGAATTACATTGATTGATTTACAAATGTTAGCCCAACCTTTCATTCCCAGGAAAAATCCCACTTGGTGAATTATGCTTTGTATAGTTTATTTGATTTGTTAATATCTTATTAAGAAATTTTGTGTCTATGCTCATAAGGGATTGTGGTCTGTAGCTTTTATTTCTTGTGATTCCTTTGTATAGCTTTGGTTTCAGATTCACACTGTCTTTATAGAATGAATTGGGAGGTATCCCAGCTTCATTTTCTCAAAGAGTTTGTGTAAAATTAATATTTCTTTCCTAGATGCTGGGTAGAATTCACGAATAATGTTATCTGGGATTGGAGTTTTCTGTGTGGAAGGCTTTTCAATAAGTTCAATTTCTTTATAGATAGTTACTCAAGTTATGTATTTCTTCTTGAGATTTAGTAGGTAGTTTCTTTCAAAGACTTTCTCCATTTCATCTAAGTCATTGAATTTATAGATGTAAAGTTGTTCATAACTTTCCATTTCTGTCTTTTTAATATCTGTAGACTTTATAGTGATGTCATCTGCCTCATTCCATATTAGTAATTTGTGTCCTCTCTCTTTTGCTGATCAATCTGGCTAGAGGTTTATAGGTATTATTAGTCTTCTCAGAAAAAAGAATCAATTTCATTGATTTTCTCTGTTGTTTTTATATTTTAAAATTTTACTTATTTTTACTTTGACTTTTATTTCTTTTCTTTAGCTTACTTTGAGTTTCATTTGTTCTTTTTCTAGATTTTTACAGCAGAATTTGAAGTCATTGATTTGAGAACTTAGAACTGGCTTCTTTTATAACATAGGTATTTATTTATTTATTTAAATTAATTAATTTAGTTTTGGCTGCGTTGGGTCTTCATTGCTGCGCGCGGACTTTCTCTAGTTGCGGTGAGTGGGGGCTACTCTTCATTTGCGGTGCACGTGCTTCTCATTGCGGTGTGTTCTCTTGTTGAGGAGCACAGGCTCTAGGCTCATGGGCTTCAGTAGTTGTGGCACGCGGGCTCAGTAGTTGTGGCTTGCAGGCTCAGTAGTTGTGGCGCACAGGCTTTGTTGCTCCGCGGCCTGTGGGATCTTCCCGGACCAGGGCTCGAACCCATGTCCCCTGCACTGGCAGGCGGATTCTTAGCCACCGTGCCAGCAGGGAAGTCCCTACCACATACTTTTTTTTTTTAATTTGAGTATAATTGCCTTACAATGGTGTGTTAGTTTCTGCTTTATAACAAAGTGAATCAGTTATACATATACATATATTCCCATATCTCTTCCCTCTTGCATCTCCCTCCCACCCTCTCCTATCCCACTGCCAACAAAGACATGAATGGATGCTCAACATCACTAATCATTAGAGAAACGCAAATCAAAATTACAATGAGGTATCATCTCACTGCTTTAGCTACCTATAATAAAATTTGTTGTGTTTTCATTTTCATTCAGTTCAAAATACTTCTAAAATTCTTTTGAGCTCTACTTTGACCCATATGTCATTTAGAAGTGTGTTAGTTTCCAAATATTTGAAGATTTCCCAGATGTCCTGCTGTTATTGATTTCTAATTTAACTCCATTGTGATCAGAGGACGTGTTTTATTTGAATTCTTTTAAATTCATTGGGACTTATCTTATGGCCCAGAAAATGTTTTATCTTGGACAATCTGTGTAATTAAAAACAATACATATTCTGCTGTTAGCGGTAGAATTTTGTGTAAATATTAATTAGGTCAAATTAGCCAATAATGTTGTTCAGTTTTTCTATATTCTTAATGACTTTCTGTCTACTTGCCCTATCAATTATTGAGAGAGGGGTGTTGAAGTCTCCAACTATAATTGTGGATTTGTCTGTTTCTTTTTGCAATTCTATAAGTTTATGCTTCATGTAATTTGAAGCTCTGATATTAGGCACAAAAATATTTAGGCTTCTTATCTTATCCAGAAGAATCAACTGTTTTATCATTATGCAGTGATATTCTTTACCCCTGGTAATAGTTTTTACTCTGAGAATCTACTTTGTCTGATATTAATATAACCACTTCAGCTTTCTTTTGATTAGTGTTACCACAGTATCCTTATCCATCCATTTGGTTTTATCCTATGTGTCTTTATATTTAAAGTTTCTTGAAAGTGACATATATTTGAAACTTTGTTATTCAATATGACAATCTTGAGGTGTATCAACCATTTATACTTAATGTGATTATTGATATGTTTGGGTTTAAGTCTACATTTGTACTATTTATCTTCTATTTGTCCCATTTCTTTCTTGTTCCTTTTTCTGCCTTCCTTTGGATTATTTTTAATTATTACTTCTTATCTCCTTTGTTGACATTAGTTATAACTCTTTGTAGTTGTTTTTTTTTTTTTTTTTTTTTTTTGCGGTACGCAGGCCTCTCACTGTTGCGGTCTCTCCCGTTGCGGAGCACAGGCTCTGGACGCGCAGGCTCAGCAGCCATGGCTCACAGGCCTAGCCGCTCCACGGCATGTGGGATCTTCCCGGACCGGGGCACAAACCTGTGTCCCCTGCATCGGCAGGTGGACTCTCAACCACTGCGCCACCAGGGAAGCCCTGTAGTTGTATTTTAATGGTTGCTTTCTTGGGCTTATAGTACAGGAAGTCCTCTCTTTGCATGGTACTGCTGGACTATAAAAATGACCACGCAAGCTGAGCTATACAAAGAGATCTTAATAATGAGAAAGTAATGATAGTTCTGTGAGCTTGAAAATTTTAATCAAAATATAAAAACTCTTTTACTGTTGTTTATAAATGTATAGAGAAAAGAAAATGTAGTAAAGTGAATATGTATCTAGTACACTGTAATTTAAAATATGAAAAACGTTGAGAATTAAAGTGTTTTGTTTCTTTGTTAAAAAAATACTTAAGAAGACTTCCTCTTCCAGGAATATGGTATAGACATACTTTTTCCTATTCCTCCCTCCAAGTACAACAGAAGAAGACTCTGAAAGTTGGACTGAAACAGACAAACCGTACTGGCTAGGGACCTTGGTCCCCGAGGAATAACATGGTGTTGAGTTCCCCGGGTTTTCTTTTTTGCCTCATTTTTCCCAGACATGGAGATGAAGAAGTTGGCAACCCAGAAATGCCAAGAGGAACAGACCCAAAAAAGTCCCAGTAAAAACCTGCACTCTTTAGCCAAAAGGCCAGGAAAGGGGCAGCCTAGCAAGAAAGAAAACATTTTTCAGGAACTGCACTAATCCAGCCAAACACCACAGAAAAATCTGTGATCCCACCCCCAGCTCCAGCAGCAAATGCTCAGTAGCTGGCTTAGAATTCCACACTAAGCAGGCGGCAACAAAGTGCTGCAACACTCCCACCAGGGTAGTGTCAGAGAAAACCGAGTCAGGAGCCAGGACTTCCACTCTGCTGACCCATAATAAGCGTCCCTTCTTCCTCCCTCCCCCCTGTAAGGTATAAGTGGAGACCACATGGACAGCTTGGACTTGCCATTCCTGGCTCCTTCCCCTCCCCACTGGAGCGGTAGCAGAGGTAATACTAGTTTCACAAAATGAATTGGGAAGTGTTCTCTCCCCTTCTATTTTCTGGATGGGATTGTGCAAAACTGGAGTTAAATCTTTAAACATTTGGTAGAATTCTCCAGTAAAATTATCTGGGTCTGAAGATTTCTTTGGGGGGAATTTTTAAATTATAAATTTATCTTTTATATAGAAAATCCTGAAGAATTCACACACACACACAACATCTTAGAGCTTATAAACCAGTATAGCAAGGTAGCAGGATACAATATCCGTATACAAAAATCACTTGTATTTCTATACACTAGTGAAGAACAGTCCAGAAATGATATTAAGAAAACAATCCTATTTACAATAGCACTAAAAAGAATAAAACACTTATGAATAAATTTAACATGAAAGAAGTGCAAGACTGGAAACTACAAAATATTATGGAAAGAAATGAAAGACCCAAATAAATGAAAAGAACTCCATGTTCATGAATTGGAAGACTTAATATTGTTAAGATGGCAGTAGTCTCTAAACTTGAAGCTTTATTCTATGAAATTTTGGATATAAGTAAATTATGTTAAATTTGAACAATTCCCTCAAATATTCCCTCTGATAGTCATAGCCTGAGCTTGAAAAGTAACTTTATTTTATCTAAATGACCGCATAGTGAATACTTCAATTACCAAAAAATTATTAGCACTCATTGACCAAAATCCCTTGCTTTTGGGGGGGTGAAATTTGGGGGGATTCCAAATAACAAAATTCCAAGCCAACATGACAAATATATGCTATTTGTAGATGATTATTCATTTGCTTTAACTAAAGTGTAGATAACAATAATAAAAGGCTATGTATTAATTTATTGAGGAAGGTGCTGGTCTTATCCATTAAATATTAAGCAGGGGAAAGTAATCTAGGCTACCTGGCTTTAAGCATTATGGGTCTAGTCACAGATGTATCTTATTTTAGCCTGATTTCTAGGAGTATTATTGTCATCTAACTCAGGGTTCCCCAACCCTACTGTCTGAGGCCTGTTAGGAACCAGGCCACATAGCAGGAGGTGAGTGGCGGGAGGGCAAGCGTAGCTTCATCTGCTGTTCCCCATTGCTCCCCGTCTCTCACATTACCACCTAAGCCATCACTTGCATTACCGCTTGAACTCTCCCCCCCACCATCCGTGGAAAAATTGTCTTCCACAAAACCTGTCCCTGGTGCCAAAAAGATTGGGAACCGCTCATCTAACTCATACCCCTTGGTTCTAATTCTGCGTTCAACATGTAATTTTTAGTTATAATTATACTATTCATGTAGGTCTGCTTAAGGGGAAATAAATCAATCATTTAACATATGCTTCTTGTGCTAAACACTGTGCTAAGTCCTGGGCATAGAGTGGGAAGATAGCAAGTAAGGCCTCCACCTCCTTGACATTTAAAGATAATTGGGGGAACAGACCTTAAATAAATAAACCTACAATAACTATTTAATTGCAAATTAGGATAAATTTTCTAAGGGAAAAGGACAGGATGCCATTGGATCAGGTGGTCAGGAAAAGTCTCTGAGAAAGTAACAGTTAAGGTGAGATAATGATGTATGAATAGGAGTTAGTCATGTCAAAAGCATGGAAACAATATTCCAGGAAGAGGGAACAGCAATTGTCAAGAACCGGAGGTGAGAGAGAGTTTGACATGTTTGAGGAGCTGACAAAAACATCCGTTTGTCTATGGCATTATATGAGGGGATATTAGGGATATATAGACAGAAGTTAGATCATACAGAGTTTGTGGTTGTCTGTAATGGTAAATAGTTTGGAATTTATCTAAAGTTCAAATGCAATACTTTGAATGGTTTGACCCAGGTAAAATGATCTAATTTTCACTTTTATTTTTTTATTTTGCTCTCAAAGAACTTTATTTTTTCTACAGTCCCTTCTTTTTTTTTTTTTTCTTTTTTGGCCATGCCATGCAGAACATGGGATCTTAGTTCCCCAACCAGGGATCGAACCCCCGCCCCCCAGCAGTGGAAGCACGGAGTCCTAACCAATGGACCGCCAGGGAAGTCCCCCTCAAAGAACTTTATCTTTCAAAAATTTTATTGGAGTATAGTTGATTTACAATGTTATGTTAGTATCAGGTGTACAGCATAGTGATTCACTTATACATATATTCATAATATACATATATTCATTCTTTTTCAGGTTCTTTTCCTGTACAGGTTATTACAGAAAATTGAGTAGAGTTCCTTGTGCTATACAGTAGGTCCTTGTTGGTTATTTATTTTATATATAGTAGTATGTGTATGTTAATCCCAAGCTCCCAATAATTTTCCTTTTTAAAAGATCACTCTGGTTGCTGAGAAAGAATTGGTTGAAGAGTTGGCAGAGGACATCACGAGGAGGCTATTGAAGTAATATAAGAGATAGATGTTAGTAGGTGAAGGCAGAATGGTGGCAGAGGAAATGCAGAAATGAGAAGAGCCAGATGTGAGCCCTGAGGAGTGGTCATTGAGGAGCTGTATAGGAAAGTGAGGTGTTGTGGAAGCAGAAACTGGCTCTAAGTGGGAAGTAATATAATCAGGTGTGTCAGAAACTGGAGAGGTTGAATTCAATAGGAGGGAAAAGTATGTCAAATCGATATGGCAGCTTAGTGATCTTTTCTGACCTCTGTAAAAGTTTTAGTGAATCCAGAAGCTATGTTGAAGTGGGCCAAAGAGGGAGTATAGGCTTTCTGTTTCTGGCATGTCATCACTGCTGAGAATAACAAAAAGTACGGTTCATAGATGAGAAAACATCTATTGAAAAGCCTTGAAGGTCTGTAAGGTAAGGAATTATCAGGCTAAAACCTCCAAGAATGTGAGAACATAGAGAAGTGAAGTAATGAAATCAGTTTTGTCCTGAAAACAATTGAGGAATTTGGGTGTTTGAGGATTTCAACTTCCCAAAAGCCATTCAAAACGTAGGGGTAAAAGACACAAGCCCAGAGACCAATTAAAGGTGAACAGTCTAATAGAAGTCCTTTTCCTATTAAACTGGATTTCTTCCCCAAAGGAATAAATCCTCAGTAAAGGAGAACTTAACTTGCTTTCCCGCCCACTCCCCCAGGGACTACAAAAGAATATTTTCTTGGTGGTGCCAAGCAGGACAAGGAGGAAAAAATTGGCCGAGAAGCTGTCATCATGCAGCCCCAAATCACACTGCTGGGGTGACTCAAGACATCTCTAGTCATAAATTTAAAGTGATTCTGGCCTGTTAATATTCCCAGACACTTAGCAAAAGCAAACATAGATCCTTTGTGAGGAAAATCACCTTTGTCCTAGATCTCAAAGAATTTGTTCAAATTATTTTGTAAGGAAAGTGAGCAGCTCACAAAAAAAGTTAATAATCAAATGAGGAATTGAATTACCATAAGTGAGAATTAGCAAAAAGTAACAGACAGCAGAGCCATATGTGGAAATAATTTAGATTTGGGAATTATTAAACACAGAATATGAAGAGGTATACTTACTATGTTTAAAGAAGTAAACATGTGTGTGGGAAACAAGAAATTCTAAAGAATGACCATATTTGAAAAACGATTTCATTGAACTTCAGAAAGCAAGAAAAAAATCATGATTGAAATTAGGAACTCAATAAATTGAAGAGATTAACAGCAATTTAGACACAATTAATTAGAGAATTAGTGGATTGGAAGACATTTCAGAAGAAATTATTTATAAGACAATAAATCTTAAAAGTTCTCACAAGAAAAACATTGTAACTGTGTGGTGATGAAAGATGTTAACTAGAATTATCGTGCTGATCATTTCACAATATATACAAGTATCAAATCACTTTGATGTACACCTGAAACTAATATAATGTCATATGTCAATAATGTCTCAAATTTTTTAAGAAAAGAAATTATTCAGAAATCAGAACAGAGAGGCAAAGAGGTGGAATATATGAAAGAGGCTAGAAAATGATCTTATAGGCAGGCTTTGCTATTGTTTGATAAGTTTCAAACCAAGATGTATAATAAAGCTTTTGTTCTGACCAAAAAAAAAGGTAAAAGAAAGCAACCAAGAAAAAAACTTGGAATTTAGAATGATAGACTCAGGTCTGAAGTATACACTTAATCAGAGTTCTAGAAGGAGAGTCGAGAGAGGCAATAACTGAGAGCTTTTCAGAACTGAGCAGAGACACCGGAGTAGAGCAGCCAGAGAAAAGACACAGATTACTTTCAAAGAAAGGAGAGACACTAGACAGCTAACTGACAGCTGATTCCCAACAGCAACAGTGCAGTCAATTGACTATCGAATTATAGCTTTAATGTGCCAATGGAAAAGAACTATCAATCTACAAGTGTATGCCTTGCAAAAGTATCTTTCAAGCAAGAGAGTGAAATATAATGAGAGGAACTGCCACCAGTAGAACCCCATTAAAGTAAATTCCAAATGTAGAATAATATTTGTTGCAGATGCCAGAGATTCAGAAAGGAGAACAGAGTAAAGCAAGTGAAAATATATGAATAAATCTAAATAAATATTTAATATTAGTACTAATTAATATTAAATAAATAGTAACTTAATTACTTTAGAAAGTAATTAAGTCTTAGAGGGTTAAAGTATATAAATATATAGAATTAAAATATAATACCGACACAAACTGAGAGGGAGCAGTAAATGAACCTAGTATTTAAAGTTTCTTTTGTTGTCAGAAGAGTATTAATTAGTTCCAAATTTTTGTAAGTTTTCATATTGTAGTCTCAGGAATGGATAACCATTTAAAAATAAAATCAGAGGGCATAATCTTGAAATTGAAAGATAAGGAAACTGTGGAATAAAAGAAGGTGAGAAAGAAGGGAAAGAAAAGTGGAAAAGAGGAACTTACAGAACAAAAATAAGGCTATAGTGTTAACCCAAATATTCAAGTAGCTAAACTGAACAAAGATTGTCAGACTGGTCTTAAGAAACATACAACCAGTTAAGTTATTTACTGAGACATATCAAAAAACATAAGAAAGCAGAAAAGTTGAAAGGAAATGAATGGGAAACATATATATCCTAAAATAGTACGCAACCCAACTCGATCTCCAGATTCAAGGCAATTCCTATGAAAATCTCAGCCGGTTTCTTTACAGAAATTGACAAGTTGACCCTAAAATTCATATGGAAATTCAAGGAGATCAAAACAGCCAAAACAACCTTGAAATAGAAGAACAAAGTTGAAGGACTCATGTATCCCAATTTCAAAACTTAACTGCAGCACTGCAGTAATCAAGACAGTGTGGTACTGGTACAAAGGTAGACATATAGATCAATGGGATACAATGGAGAGTGCAGAAATAAACCCTCAAATTTATAGTCAATTGATTTTTTAAATTTATTTTTTAATTGAAGTATAGTTTGTTTACAATATTGTGTTAGTTTCAGGTGTATAGCAAAGTGATTCAGTTTATATATATGTATATATTTTTTTCAGATTCTTTTCCATTATATACTATTACAAGATATTGAATACAGTTCCCTGCGCTATACAGTAAATCCTTTGTTGTTTATCTATTTTTTATATAGTGGTGTGTATCTGTTAATCCCATAATCCTAAATTATCCCTCCCCTGCCAACAGTCAACTGGTTTTTGACAACGGTGCCAAGACATTCAGCAGGAAAAGAATAATCTCTTTAACAAATGGTGTCAGAAAAATTGGATGTTCACATGTAAATGAATTGTTGGCCAATTCTCTCTTTTTGTTATCCGTTTTAGTAAAATGTCACTTGGATTTATCACTGGGATTCATGGAATCAACGTAACTACACACTTTGCTGTCTGTGCGTGAAATGAATACAGCTGTGAAGCGACCAATTACCAGCAAACTCTGAACAAAGTGATGTGATTGATTACTGATCATGATGCACATCTGTTATTTACATAGTTGTGTATGGATTGAAGAGCTAGCAGCAAAGTCTGTAACTATGCAATTACAGTTAATATACTGTGGTAATTAAAATTTGAACCATGTTTTTGGGAGACTGGTGTTATTTAATGAACTGAAATTTGTGCATATTGAAACCAAGCAAAATGAGAACTATCTGTATACACACTTTACTTATTAGAGTCTACCTTCAAGTGATATACTGTATAACACTCACATATAGTACCTTGTGATATGCTTCCATTTCTTCCCTCCATCATCTGTGCTATTTTTGTCATACATTTTACTTTTACATATGTTATAAACCCACAAAATGTTGATAATTTTTGCTTTAGGCAGTTGAATATCTGTAAAGAGACTCGAATAAGAAGTCTTTATATGTACCTATATATTTACTATTTCTGGGGCGCTGCAGCCTTTGTAT
The DNA here is from genome assembly GCF_039906515.1 of Pseudorca crassidens. Classification (NCBI taxonomy): domain Eukaryota; kingdom Metazoa; phylum Chordata; class Mammalia; order Artiodactyla; family Delphinidae; genus Pseudorca; species Pseudorca crassidens. The sequence goes on along the minus strand of NC_090317.1, from coordinate 17,438,843 downwards.
AGGTGCAGATTTTCATCCTCTATCAGGACTGAAGGACTTCCTTTAACATTTCTTGGAGTTCAGGTCTTCTGGTGATGAGATCTTTCAGCTTTTTTAATATCTGAAAAAGTCTTTATTTGCTTTTGCTTTGAAAGATGTATTTACTGAGGAAAGAAATCTAGGTTGACTTATTTTTCTTGCACCACCTTAAAGGTGTTGTCCCACTGTCTTCTGGCTTGTATTTTTTCTGATGAGAAATCTCCTATCCTCAGTATATAATATGTCTTTTTTCTCTGGCTGCTTTTAAACTTTTCTGTATCACTGGTTTTAAGCAATTTGATTAACACATGCCTTGGTAGTTTTCTTTATGTTTTTTATGCTTGGAGTTTGTTGATCTTACTAATTTTTGAGTGTCCAATACTTTTGAGTGTCCAGTGCCCAGCATACTACCTGATATGTTGAAGATAAATCAATAAATATTTCCTAAATCAAGAATGATTTTGTAAGGCAAATCAACTATATGAATGCATCTGTTTGGATTTCCAAATAGTTTAAATTGTTAAACCAAAATCACTTTCACCAACAAGTCTTATTACCTTTTTCTGAGGGCTCTTATTTTCACTCCAGCTCCTCCCACCTATTGCCTTGCACAGTAAATTCTAGTAAATCTGAATTATCTTAAGTTTTCTAACCTGTCATGCTGTTTTGTGTTTCTGTGCCCTTGCACAGGCCATTTCCTTGGTTTTTACCTCCTTGGTCTGCATGGAGAACTACTATTTATCTTTCAAGACCCACCCTAGAGGTTCAACTTCTGAGGAACTTAAGACTTCCTTGACTCAAACCCCTTCCCCATCTGATTGACCACTTTTTCATCTGAGCCCATCCTTATTTTATAAATATTACCATCACGGCATTTATCACATTTGTGTCCCTGAATGCTTCTAGCATTTAGCCCAATTCCGGGCATGTTGAGGTACTCAGCAATCATTGCTTGAATAAATGGGAGTTGGGGGAAATTTAAGAAAAAGAACAGAGGAATTAGAAGAAAGTCATATAAGGCTGGATTCAGTTGCTTTTGAATCAAAATTTTATTGAGGTACACAAACATAAAAAATTTGCAAATCTTAAGTGTACAATCCATGATTTTTACATGTAAAAGCATCAATATAACCAGTGCCCAGATCAAGAAATAGAACATTACCCAAACCCCAGAAGCCTGCCTGGTGCCCTCTCTTGGTCACTATCTCCGCTAAGATAACTATTATTCTAACTTCTAACACTAGCAATAAGTTTTGCCTGTATAATGACGTCTATATTACAGGCAAGACTGGATCAAAATTTGATACTTTTATTATACAAGACTACTACTACCAATGGGTAAAACTTGTTGAGTGCTTTCTATTTACCAAACACAGTTATAATTGCTTTACATATATTAACTAATTTATCCTCAAAGCCACACTGTGAAGTAGGTACTATAATTACTCCCCATTTACCAGTAAAGAATCTGGGATACAGAGAAGTTAAGCAATTTGTTCAAAGACCCATAACAGCTAAGTGGTGGAGCTGGTATTTGAACCCAGATAACAAGTCTCCAGAACTTGTGCAGTGCAATGTACAAACAACATCAAACTCTATATCTCAGCAACATATGATACGTCAATGGTTTGAAACAGCTACTGTTCATCACCTGCTATTGCAAAATGTGAATGTCAGAACACGAGATATAGGGTCTCCCAGGCACTTGTGGTCAGATGCCCTTTATATGTCAGTGCTGCATAGTTGTTGAAAACCAGACCTGCCTGAGTTCAAACCCCAGCTCTGCTACTCCCTAACCGTGGGACCTTAGGCAAGTTACTTAATCTTTTTGTGGCTCAGTTTTCTCATCCAAAAATATAGGTCATAATAGTACTTTATGAAAGTTAAAGGAATCACTCCTGGAACAAAGTATGAGCTCCATTCATTCATTCATCTATTGAACAAATATTTGTTCAGTGCCTACCATGTGCCAGGCACTTTATTTGGTGCTTAGGATATATCAGTGAACAATCAAAGATCCCTGCCCTCTTGGAGCTTATAGTGTAGTGCAGCCTGGAAGGGGGGTGGATGGAGAGAACAGAAGAAAAACAACATAGTATAGGATTTTTGAAAATGATAAGTGCTATGTTTTTAAAAAGTAGAGTAAGGATAAGGAGCAGTGGGAATGCTGGAGAGGTTGAAAGTTGACAAGATTAAATAGAAGGGTAGGGGTAGGCCTCACAGAGAAGCTAAGATTTGAACAAAGACTTGAGGAAGGTAAGGAATTAAGATATGTGGATATCATGTACCTTTCAAAGAGCATTCAAGGAGAGGGAACAGGTAGCTAAGTCCCTTATGGTAGGAGGGTGCCTGGGTGTTCTAGGAACAGCAAGGCAGCCAGTACTGATGGAGTAGAGTCATCAAGGGACAAGGTGGCAGGAGAGGAGTTCAAAGGGGTATTGTATGGGGAGGGGTGAAAAAGAGGGTACAGGGATTCTCCGTGCAAATCCTGTGGGGCCTTGTAGGCTGTTATAAGGATTTTGTTTTTTACTGCAAGTCAAATTGAGAGCCTTTGTAAGGCTTTTGAGCAGATTGGTAACATGGTCTGACTTAATAGTTTATAACAGTCTCTCTGGATCTGTGTGGAGAATAGATGGTGGGGGGTTGTGGGTTGAATTGTGTCCCCCCCCAAAAGATACGCTCAAGTCCTTCCCCGCCCCTGTACCTATGAATGTGCTCTTGTTAGAAATAGGGTTTTTGCAGATGTAATCAAGTTAAGATGAGGTCATATTGGATTAAAGTGGGCCCTAATTCCAGTAACAAATGTCCTTATAAGAGGAGGGGAATTTGGGCACAGACACCCACAGAGGGAAAATAGCTCTGTGAAGACACACAGTCACATAGGGAGAACACCATGAGAAGACAGAGACAGAGATTGGAGTGATGTGTCTGCAAGCCAGGGAAGGCCACGGATTGCTGGCAACCCCCAGAAGTTAGGAGAGACAGATTGTCCCTCAGAGGCTCCAGAAGGAATCAACCCTGACGACACCTTGATTTCAGACTCCTAGCTTCTAGAACTGTGAGAGAATAAGTGTCTGTTGTTTTAAGCCCCCACCCCTGGTTTGTGATACTTTGATACAGCAGCCCTAGGAAACTAATATAGGGCAACGGTAGAAGCAGTTAGAGGCTAGTTTTCATAGTCCAGTCAAGAGATGACAGGGGCCAGGATCAGAGTGGTGAGAGTAGAGACAGTGAGAAGCCATCAGATTCTGAATACATTATGAAGGTACAGCCAACAGAATATTCTGATGTACTGGATGTGAAGTGTGAGAAATGTTAGTTATTATTATCTGCATGAATAATTTAAATATTTATCAACATGAGGGCTTCCCTGGTGGTGCAGTTGTTAAAAATCTGCCTGCCAATGCAGGGGGCACGGGTTCAAGCCCTGGTCCAGGAAGATTCCACATGCTGCGGAGCAACTAAGCCCGTGCGCCACAACTACTGAGCCTTGCTCTAGAGCCCGCGAGCCGCAACTACTGAAGCCCACGCACCACAACTACTGAGCCTGCGAGCCACAACTACTGAGCCCACGTGCCACGACTACTGAAGCCTGCGTGCCTAGAGCCCATGCTCCACAACCAGAGAAGCCACCGCAATGAGAAGCCCGTGCACCGCGATGAAGAGTAGCCCCTGCTTGCTGCAACTGGAGAAAGCCGGCACACAGCAACAAAGACCCAACACAGCCAAAAATAAATAAATTTATAGAAAAAATATTTATCAACATGACACATATACCTATAAATGTGTATTTTCTCATTGTCCCAAATATCCCAGGCTTGAGGCTACTCAAGCAGGGATCGTTTGCCAGGGAAATCAAAAAGAAGCTTATTTTGCTGTGTGATCAAAGGGTAAATCACATTACTTGCCTGGGTCTCAATATCCTACTTGGTAAAACAAGAAGCTTGGGTTCCATTGTATGAGCGTATGATTCTATTATTATCAAGTGCCTTGTTGCTTTGGTATTGATAAAGGTCCCAGAGGGTAGTAAACTGTTTTCTGTCTTCCATTTTTGAAAACCTATCTCCAAGTGTGCAGTAGCTTGGAATAACAAAACTCTCTGTCCTCACTGTTGTTTACTCTCTGCCATTTGATACTTGAGTACATGAAGGAGTGACCCACCATATTTAAAAATAGAATGTAATTTATTATGCAAGACCAAAGTAACCCTTTGTGCATTTTTTCAGGGATGTGGAAGTGGAGTGGGCTTGCCTGATGGGAGTCTGGGACTCTACCGAAAATAAAGCTTTGGAATTCTAAATCTCAAGACCTTGGACTCCACTTCCCAGAGCACAATTATCACCATCACCTGAGTTGTCACCATCAGTGCGTTTTTGCTTTTCTTTTTGGCTGTGGGAACTTCGTTCCCCAACCTAGGATTGAACCTGGGCCCCCCGCAGTGGAAGCGCAGAGTCCTAACCACTGGACCTCTGTGGAATTACCCTTCATCAGTGTGTTTATATTTATATTTTAGGAGGGTTAATGAATGTATAAGACAAGGTAATACTAACACTAACGGTAATAGAAACATTTATATAGGGTTTGCTATGTGTCAGGCATTACTCTAAGGTTTTTTGTTTGCTTGTTTGGGCTGCGTTGGGTCTTCGTTGCTGCGTGCGGGCTTTCTCTAGTTGCGGCGAGCAGGGGCTACTCTTCGTTGCGGTGTGCGGCCTTCTCATCGTGGTGGCTTCTCTCGTTGCGGAGCATGGGCCATAGAGTGCACGGGCTTCAGTAGTTGTGGCACACTGTCTCAGTAGTTGTGGCTCCCGGCTATAGAGCACAGGCTCAGTACTTATAGCGCCCGGGCTTAGTTGCTCCGTGGCATACGGGATGTTCCGGGACCAGGGCTCGAACCCACGTCCCCTGCATTGGCAGGCGGATTCTTAACCACTGTGCCACCAGGGAAGTCCCTACTCTAAGGGTTTTAAAAATATTAACTCACTCAATCCTCACAACATTCCTATGAGTTAGGTTCAATTATTACTCCTATTGTACAAACAGGGAAACTGAGGCACAGAGCAATTAGGAAAGATTCCTTTATTACATTAATAAGGCATCTTACATCAAGCAAAAATAAGTGTAACCCTTTTAAAAGAATTAAAATAGACATGATAAATGCAAGGCAATTTAGAGACTTAATGTCGAGGAAAGTAGTTTTGTCAGAATCCCACAGACTAATTCTGATGGGGTCCATAACCAAATCCATGTTGACATTAGGCCTCTTCCTTCCTCCAATCTTTGTTGACACTGGTTCTCTAAGGAGGAAAAGGAGACTGAGAACCAGGCCTCCAGGCACCTGAATGCAACCTTGCCAGCCACCAAACACCTGTTAGATCCGGTTCCCAAGAAGTTTTGAAGTTTTGAAATGTATCCTGCTCTTGTTTCTAAGTCACTCCCTTGCTAGGTCTTGAAAAATTAGACTGCCGCTTTTTAGATGTGCATAAACCTCCTTTCACCTGAGATTCCAGAGCCAGTGTTTCCTTTCACCTTCATGCTTCCTAGAAAATATCAGCTTTCCTAAAAGTCACTATGATTACTATTTTGGACACTCCAGACCCTCTCTGTTTCAGGCCCTACAATCTTTGTGAGGGCCATCTTTAGGTCAAGCCCAGGCTGGGTCCCTGTTAGACTATAGCCAAGGTGTGTTGTCAGTGTGTGTGGCCAATTTGATGATGGAAGAATAATCATTGGGAAACCAGGCTAATCAAAGTCTGAGAAGGTCGCTTATTTATTTAACAAAATAGTAGGAAGGACTGAAATGAAGGACGTGGCTTTGTACCCCCAACCAAATCCTGGAAGTTGTGAGCAACCTTTGAAGCTGGAACAGAGTAGTTTGGGGACTGATCAAAGGAAACCACTTTACACTGCCGGTAGTGTAGGACTAGTTGCCTGCAGTAGGTTTTAAAGTCAAATAGGTGCAAGAGTGGTTTAGAGAAATTCCTGAGTGATGCATGAGGAAACCGTGGGCTACCCGGGGTACAAACCCAGTCTCCCATAGGGGCACGAGCGGGGGACATGCTCTCCTGACACACGCCCTTAGAAAGTCGATCAGAGGCAGAAATTCTGGCCAGACCATTGTGCGGACGGGCGGGGGGCGGGGTGCAATTCCCATGTTGTCAAGGACCCTGAACCAAATCCAGGCTACCTTCCGGAGCTAACCGTCCTCCATGTCACGTTACTAAACTGCAGGCCTATGGATTAGCCCTGTGTCACTCCCTCCTCCCCCACAATCGCAGTGTCCAGGTGGATTGTGAGTCACCCAGACCCTCCGTAATAAGCCCACCATGGGTGGGGCTGCCTCGCAGTTTCTCGACCCTTCCCGCCCTGACTCAGCTCTCTTGATCTTCGAGCTCGGCTTTCGTGCAGGCAGAAGCCGCCGCGGCGCCCGCCCCACCGGGCATGCTCAGTGCTCGCGCGGGCTGTGACGATCGCCAGGCAGCGCCCGGCCCGGCGCTCTGGGCAGCGGCGCGCGGGTCCCTTTAAATCGGGCTGGCCGGTTGCCAGGCAACGGCACGGCCCGCGCTGGCCCTGCACTGCAGAGGTTCTGCCCGGGGCCGGTCCGGAGGGGTAGCGTTGGCCAGCGCCGAACCGAGGGCAGCCGCCCGCCGCTGGTGGTCGTCTTCAGGGAAGAGGGGCCAGGGCCCACCGGACCCCACCCACGCCGCCAGGTATGTCTGCGCCCGGCCCGGCCGGGGCTCCCCAGGCTAGCCCCTCGCCCTCCCTGGGTGACCCGGACGGAGGCAGCGCGCTCCCCGCCTCGATGCCCACTGCGGGTTTCTTCACCCTTTAGGGTCCCGGCCGGGAACTGGCGGGCGTTTGGGAGGGAAGGGGACAGGGTGTGGGACTCGGGGTGTGGAAGGAGGAGTGGGGTCAGGCCTCGCCCCTGCCCTCTTCCTCACGGCCCGCCAGCAGAGGGTAGGGACTGGAGAGGTGGGAGGTGTCACCTGCGGTGGCGGCCCGGGCAGCACCCTGACCCTAGCCACCTCGTCTCCACTGGAAGCAGCGGTGGCAGGAGTTTAGTTAACCATTTACAGAGAAAACCCCCAAACTATGCCTGCTTAGATGCAGCTTTATAGCAAGAAAGTGACTTCCATGCTAATAAAGTACTTGGCCTTTTGGAATTAAGGCGACTTCGTATCTTTTCTCCTAGAAGGAATTATTCCACACTAATAATAAAGAATTGGGGGTAAGAACCGTGCCCAGGGCCCGGTTTTCAATGGTACTTTGCTTCACTCTCAATATCGGCCAAACAATAGAGAAGACAATTTGTCCGCTTGGCTCCTATGTGAGGACCATGAAAGATTAAGGCAAAAACCGGGATCACGTCCCTTTTTAATGATTTTTCAAAATAACTAGACTCTGGGGGAGGGAGGCAATGCCTCGGCTCCAGCCTCTGCTAACGCGGCTCTTGGCCTGCTGCTTACTAACAAGCATGCCGCTGTGGCCACCAGTGGTAGCTCATTTGTTCAATAATTGCTAAAGGCGAGGAGGTACCGTGTTGAATAAGATGCCACCATGATTCTTGTCCCATCTGGTATTTGCATTGCTTGGGGAAGGAAGACTTAGTGATGTGATAGTGGGGAAATTGGGTTGACAAGTTCAAAAGAAAACTTGCTTCAAAGTGTCTGACATCGCATTTGAGGTAAGCTGAACAACATTAAGGCTATCACTTGTAATTTTAAGCTACATCTCATATGAACACAGATTTGGGCATTTTGGTTAATTATATATTAACCAAAATATATAAAATATATTTTATATGTAATATATTTTCTTTTTCAGTTCAATCTGGAGAAGGAGGACAGTGGCATCAGATAGAAGACCTTGGACGTCAGGAATTGTAAGTACCGTTTTGCTGGCTGATAGCTGGTTATGGAGGTTTAGAAGCACAGAGCCTCACCCAGTGTAAATCTTCAATCTTTTAACTAGACCATTAGTCTGCACTGTCACTACACTATCAAAAAAGCCTCGTGAAAATACAAAAGAAAAGTGTCCTGAAGACTTTAGGTAAGCCAAATAAACTTTAAGGGAAAAATAAAAGCCCTTTCCCTAAAATGTCACCTCCCAAAACCTTATAAGCCAAAAGAGAAGTTATAAGTACTTACAGAAACTCAATTAGAATCAAAACACTGTAGGATTTTCAGGAAGAATATTAAGGGTCATTCATTCAACAAATATTTATTGAGGGCCACTATGTGTCAGGCAACAGCAGGGATACAACCATGAATAAGATGCCAGGAGATCACAGCGTATTGGTAAAATGAAACTATGTGTGAAATGCTGCAGAAGCACAAGAAAAACTCAGAGTGCGGAGTCATCCTTGATAATCTTCAAACTGATACCCCAGTTGTAATATTTCTAAGATATTATTGGTGGCTCTGAAAAACACTGGGACATTTGGAAAGTTCATGGTAAAGCAATTGGTGATAAAAAATGCAAATCTCTTCGGATGTAGAAAAGACTACAACTCTTCTGCTTAGAATCAATTTAGCTTTGGAAATTTGCAGACGTCAACAATTTACAGGATTTAGGGCTAATTCTTCCATGAAGATGCAGGTCGAATTAATGTAAGATTCAAGTTTAGGTTCCCTCCTACTTACCTTAATAGTACTTCCTTTTTTTTTTTTCAAACTGACTTTTTCTGAGGTCTGATGACTTCAGGCTGGCAACTTTGAAGCACATATCTTTGGAGAAGGGTTGGGTTGTTTGACTGGTTTATGTTCCGAGGGAGGGTAAGGAAAATCTAAAAAAGAACAAAACCCATGGTGTATAGTATACTTTAAAATTGCTTCCATTTTCATTTTCAATAATTTCTCCTAACTACCTGGAAATAGGTATATTGTCCCTATATTACATCTGAAGAAACTGAGGTTCACAAAACGTAAGTTTTCACATAGTTCTAAAGTGTGGGAGCCAAGATATCTGACTCCTTCAGTCTTTTTTTTTTTTTTACCGTAGTCCACACTTAATTCCTTTCTCAAGAACTTTCTTTTCCTTCCCCACAATTTTGCATGGTAGAACATGTTTACCCACCTTCCTTCAGACAGCTTTGGGCAGTCCTCATTTTTGTATTTAATAGTTTCTGTAAACCAATGATTTTGGAAAGGCTGGGGAATGGAGAAGCTCCCCTAAAGGGAGCAGGTCAGCATCTTCTGGAGCAAGGAGAGGGGATAATGATGGCTGTGTTTTGTGCCTGGGAACAGTGGAAGCAGAAAAATAAGTTGAGAACTACTGCTTTTATGTGAGAACAGATTGGACAATTGAGCAAAGAAGCAAGGCCAGTGACTTTCTTTGAAACAGACGTTTTTTTTCCTGTCTTGGCCAAGCAGTTTTTCTGAGGGTTGAGAGAACCAAACCATCCAAGAATAATGGGAAAACGTTGCCTGGGCTAAGAAGGGCCTTTTGTCTTCCCCTTACTGCCCCATCACAGGTTGGAGATGACCTTTGCTAAACATCACTCCCAATTTACAAAGTTTGGGATGAAGCACTCTTGTGAGGTGGGAAAAAGCCTCTGGAGGTTTCCCAGTCCCTGCCTACCCCTGCTTGGAAGAATAATTGCATTTTGCAGACAGATCAAGATTTATGCAAAAGAGATGGTCCTGAAATTTTGAAATCAAATCTAATGTAAATGAGATAAGGCAAGAAAGAAAAGAGATCTTTGATTTTTATGTCATCAAATTTCCCTAAAGCATGTGGTTTAAAGTATAAATATTTTAGAACATAAATAATTAGATTTCACATATTTGATCACTTATCCATCTTAATATGAGCATATTTCCCAGGGCCCCACACCTTGAAGATGAAAACTGGATGGTTTTGTGGGTTTCTGCTTTCACAATAAACAGTGTATTACTTTCTGGAACTTTTTGAAGACATATATGCATTCACCCAAGATTTTTATGAAACAGTTTACCTAAAGATCCATAATAAGTGATCACTCTTTGCTTAGCTTTCAACAATTACATTATATGATATTACATTATAAATCCATTTTCAGTTTATCAGTGGTTCCCAAATTCTTTAGGTGAGTAGAAACCATTTCCATGAGTCAAGAAATTTCCTTACTCCACCAAAATGCCCTACTAGTTTGCCACTGCAAAAGTAAGTCACCAGAGGATGAATGGTGATGTTTTCAGGGAGACACTAACTAGAACCGTCAGGTGTCCATTATCAGTTCATGTCAGAGACAAATGAACAGATGTAGCCGTATAATGGACAACCATGCCTTAACAGTGCAGTCCCAAGGACTTCTGGGGGATCACTGGCTTAGAGGACCACTAATGTTGTTTTTGTCATATGACTTTATATTGTTTTCCTGTGTTTTCGTTTCTTTAAATTTTTCATTTCTCTTGGACCTCCTTCACCTACCCTTCAGTTCTGCAACATCCAATATAGTGTTGGGTAGGCACTTGTAATAATAAAGGCATGCTTATACTTTCAATAATGGCTCTGGTTTGATTTGCCTTATGCTGCGACAAATTACCTAATCAAGTTTATTGAAAGCAAAATGGCTGCCACGCCAGGGTAGAGGAAGGAGTATCATTGTCTTAAAGCATATTTCTTGTCTTTGCCAGAGAATACTAATGTCATACTTGTTCTGCGTAAAAAACAAACAACGCAATCTGTGAAGAGAAAATGAGCCTGGCACCTTTTACCCGCACTCTGGGCTTTGCCATACTCTGTGACTAGATTTGGGAACAAGCCCTTAAAGGATATCTTGCCAATGAAAGAGAAAAAAAAGAAAGGAAGGAAGGAGGGAAGGGGGAAAGGGAAAGGGGAGGAAAGGAGAGAGAGAAAGAGAGGGAGAGAGAAAGAAAGAAGCAGCTCAGAGACCCCTTGACCCTGCCCTGTGTAAGCTATGGGAGGGAAATTCCAAAAGGCTTTTCAGACCTTCCTCTTTCTGGCCTTTGATATGTGACATGCAAGTCTCCTTACCCTCCCCCCTTCATTTTTCCTCTCTCCTTTTGTGGCCCTTTAAAAATACCTAAGCTCTGAAAATAGTGGGTTGTTTTCTTTCAATTTGTGGAATGAAACCTAACAGAAGAATGAAGAGGAATTTTGGAATAGGCACGGATCTGGGAGACAGGGTCTCAGTTTTACCACTATAGGCTGTGTGGACTTGGACAAGTCACTTAACTTCTCTGAGCCTCAGTTATAAAATAAATGGACTCTTCCCAGTTCTGTGAAAAGTATGGGCTGTATCAGGAAATTATACAGAGGCCCAGGAAAGAAATGTGGTGATGCTGGAAAAAAATATATATATATGTTTCTAGCCAGAGATTTATGGGAGGGTTGGAGATAGAAGTCACTTTTTCAAGGTGCAAAATCATTAATGAAAAGAGCTTTCTATTTTAACCTTTCTCTATACCCAGACCTCTATCTCAGATTTGTCATTATTGCTAGCTTCATGTATAAAGTGGTCTCACCTTGCCCCTCTGCATACCGTTTTCCTGATCAATCTCACCAATGCCTTTCATCCAGAATTAGGTAGGAAGAATAGTAATCTCTCTCCCATTGCTACCTGATTAGAAGCATTTTAAAACGTTTACAGAGTTGTCTGGTAAAAATTTGACTGCTAAAAAATGTGACTGGGCTTCCCTGGTGGTGCAGTGCTTAAGAATCCGCCTGCCAATGCAGGGGACACGGGTTCGAGCCCTAGTCCGGGATGATCCCACATACCGCAGAGCAGCTAAGCCTGTGCACCACAACTACTGAGCCTGCGCTCTAGAGCCCGTGAGCCATAACTGCTGAGCCCGCGTGCCACAACTACTGAAGCCCACGTGCCCAGAGCCTGTGCTCCACAGCAAGAGAAGCCACCGCAATGAGAAGCCCGCGCACCACAACGAAGAGTAGCCCCTGCTCACCACAACTAGAGAAAGCCCGTGCACAGCAACGAAGACCCAACGCAGCCAAAAATAAATAAAATAAATAAATAAATAAAAATGTGACTGGCAGTTAGTATTGCCATCTTTTCTCTTTCCTCTGTTCCTTTCCTTTATGATCCCTGTAATAATTCCCAGCATTTGCATTCATATTTCTAGAGAGGAGAGCAAATGGGATTATGGTCATCTTCCTCTTTAAGGACAGATAGGTCATCGATGCTTCTGGATGGTGACTAACAGAATAATAAAGTCAGAACGGACTATTTCAGGAGAAAGGAGAGGATGCTCCAATGGCAAATACATACCAGGAATTTCAAGTCTTGGCTTACTACTGTGGTCTGATTGACTAAACTTAAAGCTTGGGTTATGGCTTTTGAACCAATCATTTTAACACCTTCACTGCATATTTGTACCTTTTCCTTTCCTCAAAGCCAAATAGTTGTCAGTGGAGATGTATCCTTGGGTATAGAGTGAGTCCCTTCCCTCTTCTTTTGGGGGGAAGGTGTCAGGCATGTAGGTATCGAGTTTATTCTCTCATTGTCTGTAGTAAGAACAATTTGTTAGAATTTAAACTATACTCATTAGAAAGAAAATTATCAAGAAATAATATATTAAAAAGTGGTTATCTCAGGGCCACAGGATTATGAGGAAGATTTCTTTTGTTTTTTTCTTGTACGTGTGATTTTCTGTATTTTCCAAAATTCTACAGATAACATGCATCTTTATATAATATGAAATATTACAACTATTAAATATTATAATATATTAATATAATATTACATTTATAATCTTTAATAATATTAAAGAAAATATTAATTAAAAAATAAACACAATGCCATTTTTTGTTACCAAGATAAAATTACATTTGTGTTCACGGGAAAAATAGATGCAGGCATACTCTGATTTTTCTCGGTGGTAATCTTCCAACTATATTGCAGCAAATTAATGTATAAGATGAATAAAGTGACCCCCTCCTTCTTCCCACCCTTTGGCGGTAACTGCAGTTGCCAGTTTGGTGGCTTCAGATGCCAGTGGCCCTTCAGCATGTTGCTTGGGTCCTTCTTTCTCCCTTCTCTCAAAAGTAGTTACTGATCAAACGTTTCTGTGTTTTAGGAAAGCTCTATGTTATGGACTGTCTTTGAATAGGAAAGACTCCTTGAAACAAAATAAGTATCCTCTAGTTTTTGTAAATTTAGAAAGTTAGCTGTGATTTAGTATGCTAAGTTTTCACCTAAAAGCTATATTTGGAATCAGTATCTCGAGAAAAACCCATTTGGTGGCATTAATATTTTCAATTGTTGACATTCGGTTCTCATCATGAAATTGCTGTCAAAACGGATAGAATTCTGTACGCTTGGCAGAGTCTTGCCTAAAAGCAAAGCCCAGGGCTGGAATAGCAGGAATTTACAGGTCAAGACAGAAGGGCGTTTGGCAGCGTTAGTCATAAGGAAGTCTGCATGGTATACTTTACCCAAAGCAGCTCACATTGCATTAAGCACTGATGTTTTAGTCACTTTAAAGAATGAATAAACAGTAGTCCAACCGAAAAGAACTAGAAAAAAAAAACCAGGCACATTGGAAGCACAGATTTAACTTATCAATATTAACCTATTAATTTAAAATCACTTTTACTGTTTTAAAGCAGTTGTTTTCATGCTGCTTTCTCATAGAATTATTTTCTCTACAAGAAATAGCCAAGTGTGTCCATTTATTGGTTCTATTTCATAGGATCAGAGAATTCTAAAGCTGGAAAGGTCTGTAGAACTTAGCTAGTTTAGCCCTTTCCATTTATAAATGAGGGAACTGAGGCCCAAGTCACTCAGTGAGTTAGAGGGAGTGCCAGCCCTCAAATATTTAGGTTCTTTCACCCCTGAGCCAGGATTCTTAGTTCTTTCCACTACCCCGGCTGCCAGTGTAAATATGTGCCTTGATTTTAAATTTTGTTTTTCAGGAATTGGAAGAGGTGCCTGAAGAAATGGATGCTAGAAGAAAACACTGGAAGGAGAATATGTTTGCTCCTTTTTATAGTGCACAGGATATTCTAGATGAGGCTTCTCAGCTTGAATCCTCTTCTGAACAAATGACTTTAGGTAAGGCCAAGAGAATGGAAGGGATTTTTAATTTGTCTAGTAGAAAGTTTCAAGAAGAGAATAAATTTAAAAGGAAAGAAGTTATTTCTCAACCAAATGAAAATGAACAAGAACCAAATTTAAGAGAGAGAAAGATAAACATTTCAAAGAATGAGGCAGACACAAATTCTGCCTCCTGTGAATCATCTAATTTAGACATTGCAGCTGAAGAAAGCTTTAATGGTGCAGAAGAGCCTCTTAGCTGGGGTACAGAGGAATTATCAGCTCCACCACGAAAAGACAAGAAGAAGAAATTCACCGAAGAACTGTCTCCAAAACTTCGCCTGAATCTTTTGAACGAAGAGCTGGAAGCGCTTAACATGCAATGCAGAAAAATAGAAGAGGAATTCGAAAATGCGGAAAAAGAACTTTTGAACTGCAAAAAAGAAGTCTCCTCAAAACCCCTAAATTTTCAAGAAGCAGGGATGGAAACTTCCAAGAAAGACTGGGAACTTCAAGCTTTAAGAAATGACCTCTCTGAAAAAGCAACAAATGTTAAAAACTTAACAGAAGAGCTCCAGCAAGCCAAAGAGGTCATCCACAAGTTGAGCCTTGAGAACAAGGATTTAAAAGAAGCCGTTAGGAAGTTAAAGCAGCAAACTGAGGGTGGAAATGCACTACTAAAGGAAGAAGTGAAACTGTATTATGAATTAGAAATGGAGAAGATACACGGGGAGCTCAGTGCCATCAAGAACGAACTGAGAGTGGAGAAGACCATACGAGCAAGAAACAACAGAGCCCTGGAGCTGCTTAGAAAACACTTTGCTTCTGTAACGTCATCAGGTACCCCTGACAGCTTTATGGGGGATTTTTTTTTTAAATAAAAAAATTAAAAAAGCCTTTCATTAGGCAATGATTGAGCCAAATCAGTGTTTCTTGTGCTTTCTTTGTGTACAACTTAAAACATGTGTGATGGGATGTGATTTTCATGTTTGGTGAATCAAGATATCTGTGAAAGGTGTAGATGCTAACTTCAAAGCTTCTGCTTTTTCTCTTTCTAATGAATTTATTGCCAGAGTCCAAATAGAAATGAAGGTTTAGAAATCTCTTTACATATATATATATTACTCAAAGACATGTAGTGATTCACCAAATCATTGATGAATACGGATCAACAGACGTTTCGTGATCTTGTGCGCAATGTGTCCTTGACACGTGAATATTCTTCCATCTGTGTTCATTCATACTAACAATAAAAATCTCATTTATTTGTGTAAGCGTAACATGTGGGTATGGGTCTTAAAGCAGTCTGTTCAGACTCAGTGGGATACTAAAAATATATCTGCTTTCCCTGAGATCTATCCTTAATTAGGCATACATAAATGTCTCCCCCCAAATGCAGGTTTTTCCACCCTCCTGCTGTTTTCTCCATGCCTTCTCCCTTGACCTGGCCACGGTGCCCATAGACCAGAAGATGGCTTAGAGACACGGCTGTGACCTTGGCTACAGCCCTGATTTTGACAGCAGTAGCTTTTGCCTTTTCTTACGTTGACCAGCAAGGGGCGTTGTTGACACAGGTCTTCCAAAATTCTACCAGGGGAAAATTTATGTTTCCTGCCCAGTTTACGTCATCAGCTGGCCGAGACTTGGGTGAAAGGCGTTGGATGTCATCTAGGCAAGCTGTTAGTGAGGTCGCTTGATTTAGACAGGAATCCAGCCGTGTTAAGAGCCTTTCTTTTTTACTTTAAAAGAACAAACATGTACTGCCTCAGGCCTTTGTGGAAACTATCGGCCAGTTGATTCTCTGCTTTTGTTTGTATCAATCAAGATTTTTTGTAATTGTAGTTCTATTTGCATGGTATTTTTAAGTCCAATGAACCACATGTAATTACAGACTGTGAAGGTGGGATACGATTGTTAAGGGTTCAGGTATTTTCCCTGATGGGAAGTCCCCAGCCTGGGAGTCTAGACACTTGGGTTCTAGGACCTGCTTTGTTATTAACTAGCTATCTAACCTTCTAGGCCTGAAAGTCCTCATCTGTAAAATGAAGGAGTAGATCTATCATCCAGATTCTGTTCAGTTCTAACGTTCTGTGACTTCACCACAGTGATTTTAAGCACAAGTGTAACTACCTGTGAGGAAGTAAAGCCCCTATGGCACTGGAGACGTTCAGCTCTGATACTTCAGGGGGTCTGCTTTACAGACCTTCTCCTTTCAAAGGAAATATACAAAGGCTCTTGTTTATAGTTTGAACATCTCCAAATACCGTGTCAATAATAAATCAGGAGAGGGAGTAACTGAGGTTATTTCTTCTCCTTTCTCTTGTTTCCTTTTTACTCACTGAGGTCGGGGAAGGCCCTGAATGGAGACAAACTAGGCTGACCTGGAGCTGAGCAGGGCTTGCCTGCCCTGGGACAACTGGACTAAATTCGAAAATAATAATCTTTGGAGCTTTCTGACTTTAGTTCTGATAACTTCCAGGAGCTGGCAGCCCGCTCAGAGAGGAAGGTGACTTTCTGGTTTCTGATGGTCACTGCTTCCCACCCAGGATCTAGGCACAAAAGCAGACTAGGAACTCTTTGCCCTGTTTAACTCTCTTCCTCATCACCCCCTTAAAGATGACCCCTTGGTCCTTGCCCCAGAAAGACCCTCAGCCCCTGAATGCTAGTGTGCAGAGCAGCTTACATGTTTAAAATATTTCACAAATTGTATTAAGCTACTAGGCTCCATCCTCTTAGTACATTTCAATTTTTAAAGAGGAGCTTTTTCTCCAGCATTTCTATTAACCAACCACACATTGAAAGTATTTGGTGACAACTTGGTTTGCTTTATCTTGCATGAGTGTGTGTGTGTGTGTGTGCGCGTGTGTGTGCACACGCTTATGTGTGCTTGGGGGTCGGGGAAGGAGTGTGGTGTTAGGAGGTGCAGAAAAGACAAGTGCATGGCTTAGCTCAGCTCTTGGGTGGGGCGTTTGTATTTCTAGGATAGAACTGAAACACAGTTTCCTGATGAGACAGCCTGGGATGCTGAGTCCTAGCAAGGCTCTCCCTGTGGAAAGGCCCTTTAGACAGCCCAGATCCAGACACTATCCAGGGAGACAATATACAATCAGGAGAGCCAACAGTTTGGAGCTGGGAAGGGATCACATCTTTTTTTTGGGGGGGGGGGTTGTGCCATGTGGCCTGTGGGATCTTAGTTCCCTGGCCAGGGATCAAACCCGCGCCCCCTGCACTGGAAGTGCAGAGTCTTAACTACTGGACCTCCAGGGAAGTCCCAGGATCACATCTTTTGATGCTTTCATTTTTAAAAGCAGGGCTGCAACAAGCTGGGAGAAAGCTGAGAAGTTACTTGTCGTCTTCATGGGCAGATGGGAACAGCAGTGGGTTGAACTGGCTTAAAGAACCAGAATCAAGGCAGATACAAATTCTGTCTCATCGTCTCTGTAATCACACTCGTGTGATTGTGGGCATTAGGTGGCCACCAATTTAGATCAGAACATATCATCACTGCACCTTCTAGTCTATTGAAAGGGCGATGTGGAGGTGCTTTTTTTTTTTTTTTAACAGGAATGGCACATCAGGCCACTCATCCCTTTAATCTGTTGGGTAAAATATTTGAAATCAGCAATGCAACTGCACACCATTCCCTACCAACTCCCAATTCTGTACTTATTCAGAAGCATGGGCTCTAGGAATAGCTGCTCCACCTTGAGTTTATAACCCAGTTCTAGAAACATTTGCTGAGCCGTTATTACTGTAGTTAATCACTTCTAAGACACAACTTAAAAAATATATATATATAGAGAGAGAGACATCCTTGAATTTGGGACACATCTTTAAATTGATGGCATGCCATAGTATAATTGTCAGTGTTTGTTTTTTTAAATCTCTCTTAGTGGTTCATAAAATAATGGTGTATCTTACAATCAATGGAGTTTTAGATTTGATGAAATGTGGTATGTGCTAGGCCGTGGATATGGGGATAAAAGGATTTATGAATAAGACGGGTCTCTGACCTCAAGGACCTTACTTATACAACTAACTAAAACAATGTGGCAAGGGCTCTACTAGCAGTGCTAATACAAAGTGCTGTGGGAACACAGAGGAGTATCAATTAATTCTGCCTGTGGGGCTGGGAAGGACTTCATAAAGGAGGTGACATTTGAGCTGGGCCTTGAAGGATAAGAAGGATTTTTCCAGGCAAAGCATGGGGGCAGGGGTGGGGGCATTTCTGGAATGTGAATGTGGAAGCTCTATTTGGCTTCAAAGAAAACTCTTAACAGCAATGAATTACAATGCTGGGATGTCACATTCTGCTGACTGCATTTTAAAGTCCTGTGTGGGGTTCTACTCTGAAAACTACCTGCATTCCAACCCTTTGCAGATAAACTGGAGAATGAAGTTCTCATGACATAAACACGAGGTTCCAGATAACAAACTGCAGGAAAAAGATTTTGCTGGTGCCACTGTACCTTTGGCTGCCATCATCTTTGTTTTCGAAACAAAAGACCTAAGAGATTTTGGTCATAGTATTCAGCTAAGTCCACTGTGAGCGGTCTGGTTTCAAAGAGATGTATGAAACAGAAACACCACAGTTGCTCTTCTCTCCAAGAAGCAGTATAGCACAGAGATCAAGTGCACCAACTTTGGTTATCCACTTACTGGCTGTGTGACCTTGGTCAAATTGCATGAGTCTCTGTAGCTCAGTTTTCTCACTTTGCAGGATGGAGTTAATAAATAGTGTTGTTGGGAGGATAAGACAAGATCACATATAGTCAATAAATGTCACCATTATTGTTATTATTATTATTATATAACTGACAAGGGGAAATTGACCAAGTTAGTCTGTCTCCTTCCAGCTATTATTCTCACTAAGCTTTTTCCACTTACTGACCCTCAAATTGTGTTCTGTGGAGAGGATATGATAAACTCATTCATAAGATGTATATCAATGATGTGTGATATATTTGGGAAGATAGAACAAGTTGCGGGGAGGATATTTTGATTTCATTAGTATATGAAGCCTTAAGCCAAAGTAGTGAATCTGTCATGATGGACTTTCTGGCCTCAAGACAGATCCTATAAAGGGAATTTTCTTGGGTCAGAGCCCAGTCAACCCCCCTCCAGTCAGGTCGGTGTGAGGCTGGCCCCTGGCCTTGGCAGGCAGAATACCAGAAGGAGGAAGAAAGCCCTGCTCTAGTGCTCCAGTGGGAAAAAGCTCATCTAGGAAGAGGGAATGGAGACAAGAGAGGCTATTATAGTATTTTTCATTTCCCCTTGGCACAGGGAGCCAGGCAGCTGGGGACCCACTACTACAGCTGCTCAGATAAGAATAAGTCATTGTCTTGTTCTTTGTACTCATAAGACACTGAAGCTGTGGTTCCCCATGTATTGTAGGTGTGCCCTCCTGTCCATCTTTCCATACTGAGTATCAAGGTGGTGTCTCCCCTGTTGAGTGGCCAGAGCTACTGTTCACAGAGTCTCTCTCTCTCTCACACACACACACTCTCACTCTCACTCTAGTTCTCGCTCTCTCTTTCTCGTGCATTCTCTTTCTCACTATTGATCACACCCAAACTTTTGATGATTGCAACATTTCAGTGGGCTCAGGTTGCGTTTCCCAGGAGACTCAGTTTATACCTGGTTCTCTGAGGATGTGTCCTGGGGTAACATTGAAGCATTTCTTTGGCCTTTCAGCCCATGCCTGTTGACTCCACGATAGGTGTTGTCAGGTATATTCCAGACCACGATAGGAAACATAACCTGAGAGAATCTTCTTATGTCACTAGTACTGTGGCCTGCATTTGGACTGTTGGTTAGAGCCTAGTTTATTATGTGTCACACACTTCCATGTACATCATCTTCTGTACTCTGCACAAAAATCCTTGATCATCAGATGAGAAACCAAGGCTCAGAGATACTAAATGACTTATTCAATATCACAGTAAGTAGTAGATCTGGGATTCAAACCCAGCCTGTCCAACTCCACATACAATGTTTGCTCCATTTTATCAGGCCACCTTTTGTACTAAAATGAATGAACCAAAGGTTCAGTCGCTATAGAGGTTATTCAACTTTCTCAAAGGTAAACTGGTTTATTGCTTCAATCTGGACTCAACTTGAGTCAGCCATCTCTCAAATGGCTAGGCTACGTAGTGAAGATGCATCTCATTATTGAAAAGACCATAAAGTATACATCTTCTGATGATGGGTTATTAGGTCTACATGAAGGACACAGCACCGAGTAACATAAACAAAAACAGTTGAACTATGAAGCCCAATTGACAGCTCTCTAAAATAAGCTCCAGAACTGATGGAACCAAACTGATTAACTACAAGGGGTCTTTGACACTCATTGTAGCTTTGGGGTCTGATTTTGTATTCTTTATAATTCAAAATTATTTCTCAGATTTCACCCATTTTTTCCCATTGGATCTTTGCTTCCTAAAGTGTTTTCATTGAAAGTTGACTACTTGTTAAGAAAAAAAAAACCCTGCTCTAAGCCCCCTTACTGCTTAGAACGTGTTAAGTATGCTTGATGATTTATATATTTCCCTTTTATTTTTTCCTTGTTGCCCTGGTAAATTTCTCAGAGTTACAACAGAGGAATCATATTCTGTTCACTCATAACTGAAACAGTTCTTGGAAAAAACATTTCAAGATCTCTTTATTAAAATATCTTCAATAACAAGACAAAATGTTTTCTTTAAATTTACAAATTTATTCAAGATTTTACAAAACAACATCTCTTCATATAATGAAGTAGAAGGAAATCTGGAGAGCTGCTCTTGGCATTCATAAACGTGGGTTATGTCAGCAGAGAGCCTGGAGGGCATTTCTGGTTTTGAGGTAATCAACCTTTTAAAATGCATAATATACTTTTATGTGGTTTTAATGAGTACAAAAAAAATATATCTGCATATAACATAAGGACTTTTCTCCCATAAAACATGACTTATCTGAAATCTTTTCCTTTGGGTATATATTAAGGCATGTTTATAAATAAACAGCCGAGAGTTGAAGGGCTCAGTTCGTAGTTTGTGCCACGGCAGGGCAGTGTCCTGGAAAAATCATGAGATGTGGAGTTTGCCCTGTTGGATTCACTGGTAGAAGATGGAGTTTGGGGTGCCAGAAGTTTATGAGGGATCAACACCTGTGAAGGAAAAGGGAAGGAAGCATCATTGAGCAGAGTGGGAATTGCCATGCAAATGACGAAATCTCGACACCTGGGCAGGGAGCTCTGGAGTCTTATCCATCAAAGTGATCCCTATTGGGTGGAACTGGCTGGGCCTTTGTACCTCCCGCCTCGTTTGGTCACCAAATGCGGGCTTCACCCAGAAGGCCGAGTGGCTCTCTGTGGATAACGCAGCCCCTGAATGAGCTGATGGCTGGAGATGGTCTGCTGCCCTCACTCCCCTGTTGGGCAGTGAGTTCTCCCTTTAGGGAGACCTGGGCGGGTGCATCTTTGAATCTACCACCCTCCATCCCTCTCACCTCTCTTTCTGGCTTTTTTTGGGCCTCTCTTCCAGAGGGGAAACTTAGAAGTGTGATGTTCGTGGGACTAACTACAGCACCCACCTCCGCAGCTGTTCTTGGGGCTGCAATTGTCACTCAACACCTTCTTCCTTCACTATCAGTTCTAGATCACGCTCGCCCTGAGCTACCGCCCTCTGGTGGCGTCAGTGTCTTACTGGCGGGCCTGACCCAGACTTGGATCTTTGAAGGGACTGAGCCGCTGGTCATTATGCCCTTCTCAGGCTGGGGCTGCCGTACCTGTCCACCTACAGTCACTATTGTGCAAGGGAGCACTAACGTAGGCCCAAGTGGCAGCATAGTTCCACACGTGCTTCTTCATGTCCCCGTTGTGTAACAGCAGCCCTGCCTCCTGATCATGAGTCCATTACCCCTGCCATGTTAGTGACCCCTCTTCTGGCCTGCTGGGCACTGGACACAAGGAGCCTAAAGGGCTTAGGCAGCAGCTGTAGCTTAGAATTCAATGGGATTCTTGCTGTGACCCCAGAGAAAAATGCCTCCTTTGGAGACCAGGTCCTCTAGTCCTATAGAGTTACAGGGAAGGTAAGCACAAAGTCCCCACATTAAGCAGGAGTCAAGCAGAGAAGTAGAATGATTAAGAGATTTTACTTTTATATCCATACCTATATCACCTACATTTCCCTATCTATCTAGCTACCTACCTACCTACCTACCTATCTATCATCTATAGATAGAGACATCATAGATTTTACCTTACTCAATTGTATTAGCTAGTTAAACAGTCTCTGTAAACTTCACACCTAATGCTGGAGCTTGAAGTCTGCAGGGCAGTGGGGAGGGGCAATGAACATGAAGTGGGGGGGATCAAGGACAAACCAGGACCCAGAAGCATGAGCTGGAACCCAGGAGGATGAACTGGAGTCTGTATCAGTCTCTCATTTCTTCCAAATTTGATAAGCTCGTGCTCCTTGCTCATGACTACACACACGCCTGGCCCTGGTCTAGGAGTCTGAAAAGCTGAAGGAGGGTTGAGGGGAGGATGTAGTGGCAGCCACAGGCCCGGGGGTTGCCCGCCACCGGAGAAGTGAGCCGATAGTGACAATGTGCGTGAGCTGAAACTGTACCTGGTGCCCCTGCACTGAATTTCCAACAGAGAAGCTCTATGGCTCCTGCTTCACCAAGGCCCATCAGATCTGCAGAACATCCCACAAGTATGAGAATTCTGGGAAATGTAGTTCAATCTAGGCAAGTTGTCACATTGCAAACCTACTGGACCTCTCAGTGGGTCGTTAGAAGTAATGGTAATTGGAACCACTCTTGCTGCTACCCCTCGATTCCCAGACCGTGGTATTCTTTCAGTTGAGAACACAGTGCTATATAAAAGTCTTTGACTCAGTGCACATGCTGCATCTTGGAAGATGGCACTCCATTCTCACGGAGTATTGCCTCCCAGCTGGGGCTTCAGCTAGGCCTTCAGCAAGTTGTCACATTACAAACCTACTGGACCTCTCAGTGGGTCGTTAGAAGTAATGGTAATTGGAACCACTCTTGCTGCTACCCCTCGATTCCCAGACCGTGGTATTCTTTCAGTTGAGAACACAGTGCTATATAAAAGTCTTTGACTCAGTGCACATGCTGCATCTTGGAAGATGGCACTCCATTCTCACGGAGTATTGCCTCCCAGCTGGGGCTTCAGCTAGGCCTTCAGCAGATTGCTTCAATGCTCTATCAGAAAAGCAACTTCTGGATAGTGTGGGATGTAATATGACCAGTGGTCCTGGGCCCACTCTTGCACTTCCTTTCTGTCAAGTTGGTCTTCCTGGTCTGACACGATGTTATATGGCATCCCATGCTAAGCCCTGAGAAAGGGGCGCTGGCTCAGACCCTGCAGGCAGGAAAGCTAAGCTCGTACTTGAACTATGTGTCTATTCCTGTGAGAATGAACCATTGGCCCTTTCAGGATGGAAGGGACATAATGTTATGAAGTTGCCATCGAGGGACCAGTTGGTCTCCTCAAGGAATGTTTCCATCTTGGGGCCTCTGTGTTGGTGTCTGTATTTGGCAGGTTGAACATTCTGCAGTAGCATTAGCTAGATCAGCCTTGGTCAGCAGGAGTCCATGCTGTTGGACCTCTCCATAGCTTTCATCTCTGCCACTGTGGGCACTCTGTTCATGTGCCCATCATACCATCACTGGGGTGGCCATTGACAAAGACTGGCTGATGTCAACTGCACAGCTCATTTTGTTTACTTGGTTGGCCAGTGCCTCCTCTAAGCAATATGCTCTCTGGTGGATGTTAGCATGGGATACAAAGACCTTCACACTAAGAGCCAGTTCTCACAAGTCCATTCATGGGCCTCTGCCTCAGATCTTGTCCCCCATCTTCCAGTCTTTTTCCTTCCCAAACCCTAACCCGTTAGCCAGGACATTCACCACTGACCATAAATGTATAAATATTTTAACCTCTAGCCACTTCTCTTTCCACCTGAGGTGGGTGATTAAGTATATAACCCAAAGCTCTTGCCAATTGGCAGGATTTTCACCTGGCACTGTCTTTCAAGTCCCCAGTCCTCTGAGCAAGGAGAACGCCCATTTTTCACTTGTGCCCACATACTGACCCAACCCATCCATAAACCAAGCTTTTCCCTCCTCCTTCAGTTGACCTGATGGGGTCCCCATAGAGCTGTAAGAATGAACCGAGGGAGGTGCTCTGTGTAACAGTGGTGCCTGGCATGGGTGTCAGAGCTACCTGAGCTGGTAGTTTGCTTGTGCCCTTTAGTACTGTTCATGATCACCCCTGGATACCCCTCTTTCATCTTGTGATGGATTGTTGCTGGGCCTGTCTGACCTTATGATTTAATGGATCTGATAAGACCCAGTTCATGATAGACAGTTCTAGTTGCGCGGTTACTTGGTGTCCCGTGGTCAGGTGTTTCATCTTCACCAGGGAACAGCAGCATACCAGAAGTTGTTTTTCAAAAGGCATGTGAGAGACTTCCTTGGCGACACAGTGGTTAAGAATCCGCCTGCTAATGCAGGGGACACAGGTTCGAGCCCTGGTCCAGGAAGATCCCACATGCCACAGAGCAACGAAGCCCGTGCGCCACAAAAATTGAGCCTACACTCTAGAGCCCCCGAGCCGCAACTACTGAAGCCCATGTGCCTAGAGCCCATGCTCTGCAACGAGAGAAGCCACCGCAATGAGAAGCCCGCGCACCACAATGAAGAGTAACCCCTGCTCGCCGCAACTAGGGAAAGCCCGCGCGCAGCAATGAAGACCCAATGCAGCCGAAAAAAAAAAAACCAAAAGGCATGTGATTCTCTTCTGCAGATGGCATGACCTTGTTCCAGAACTCCATGGGCTTGCATTGTGATTCTCCCACAGGGCTTTGCCAAGGATTCCATACTGCGTCTTTTCCCACTGCTGATACCTCTAGTACCATATGATCTGCCAAGATTGCATGGCCGGGCAGCTTGCATGGCAGCCTGGACTTGCTGCAGAGCCCTTCACTGCTCTGGGCTCCAGTCATAGCTGGCAGACTGCCTTGTCACTTGGTATAAGGGATGGAGTAGAATCCCTAGATGTGAGATACACTGGCTCTACAACCCAAGGAGGCCCACTAGGTGTCATAATTCCTTCTCTGTGGCAAGAGGTACAATGTGCACGTTGTCTTTTACTTTGAAGGGAATGCCTCTGCATATCCCTGACCGCTGGAACTCTAAAGATTTTATGGATCTGGTAAGCCTCTGAATCTTTGTGGGGTTTAATTCCCATCCTCAGGAATACATGTGTCTTATCAAGAGGTGGCACAATAGCTCCCTCTTGCTTTTCCGGTCTGATCAAAAAAAACAGCATCAATGTAGTAGGCTAGTAAGATGTTCAGCAGGGTGCCCAGAGGGTTCTGATCTCTTCAGACTAAATTATGACAGAGGATAGCAGAGCTAATATAGCCCTGGGACAAAACTGTATATGTATATACTATTTCCTATTTCATTTGAATGCCAACTCTTTTTGATTCTCTTTTCTGATTGGGACAGAAAATAAAGTATTTGCCAAATCAATGGCCATAAAGATGTCTTTGAGGTTATGTTAATCTGTTACCACAAAGTTATCACATGTAACACAGCGGCTGTGATTGGAGCTACTACTTGGTTGAGCTTGTGGTTGTCTACAGTCATCTCCCAGCTAATTTCTGCAGGCACAACACTGATAAATTAAATGGAGATATGTTGAGAATCACCACCCTGTATCCTTTAGAGCCTTAACGGTGGTATTACTCTCCACAACCATCTCCCGCCATGTGATGATTTACTATCACGGCCAGGTGTTGTGGTAGTGGTGGCAGTGGTTTAGCATCAGAGGCTTCCTCTTGGCCTTCCCCACTGTGATAACTCTTATCTCACTGGCCAAGGACACAAAGTGGTAGTTGTGTGAAGTACCCAATTGTACCCTTGGAGATTGGAGTGATGACCACTGAGTTCTTCCACCCAGTGGACCTCGCATGAGCTGGATCTTGGCCAGGACTCCATTTATTACCTGGTCCTCATATGTTCCCACTCTCACAGGAGGCCATGATGATACTTTGGGTCTCCGGGTAACTATGTCAACTCAGACTCTATGTCCACTAGTCCTCAAAATGTCTAAGTATACTCTTTCTTCAGTACACAGTTACCCAAATAAATGACCAGAGGTCCCTTTGCAGAAGGGGAATCACTACAGTGCATACTTGCTGTGATATTTCAGGGTCCTTTCTCTGAGGGAGTCAGCCACATCTTCTATGAGTGAGTTGAAAACTGGCTCAGGTCTGGAAACTGGACAGGGGATTATGAAATTTTATTGAAACAGCTGCCCTTGGTCTCCCAGATCTTTTGTTATTACAAGCCGAGTAGTACTCTTTGCAGCTGCCCATAAACTTTTCCCCTAGAGATGCCATGTTCTATCTACCTTCTCCATAACTCTCTGTGGGTCGGAGCCCTTGGCTGCCACGTGAACTTTGTCTTATTGCAATCATTGCAATCTCCTGGCATCTGATGATTAAGCACCACCACCTGGCCTCTGTTGTCATGAGTTTTTTTCATCTACAATTAACCTAAGTTTATGACAGCTTTTTCTACCATCAGTCCTGGATGGCAGAGGAAGCCGCCACTGAACTTTTGAATGATAGCATAGGCTATCACATTTTCCTTCTAGGAGCCATCCTAATAGAAAATTTACACCATTTCCTGGGGTCCTTAACAGGGTGTTAAACCTATATCTCAGGAAAGTACTCAATAAATCCAATAACCTCTATCTGAGTTTATCCATCCCCACCTTGATCAAGCAACTTCAAAATCCAGTCTTACGTATATTCTCCCTACTCCTGTTGGCACATGCCAGCTATCTCTTGCAGCTTCTTTGGAGTATAGTCCCTTTCCTCCCTTATCAGGCCCAGTGCATCCTCAGCTGGGTTATGCTTAGACTTAGCCCAGCTATAAGGGAAACAGAAAGGGGGGTGGTGGTGGGTCATGAGAGGGAACACATGTTACTGTGTGGGGAGAGGCCTCTGCATGGTCTTCCAGCATGAGGCTGGGAGGGTGTTAGCTCTTCATAGGGATGGCGTGTCCCATGTCTACTGGTTCAGATGGTTCAAGGAAGTCTGGGGTATCAAAATCCTTGTGAGTACTCATCTAGAAGACCCCATCCATGCGTTAGGATGCCAGGTTTTCCCAGCCAAGGGTGTTGTCTTGGTTGGGTGTTTAACATTAGTCGAATGTTCAGCCACTTGGACTATTAAGTCCTGGGTTTGGTTCTGAGAGTTCTTGGCCCTCCCCATATAGGAGGTGAGAGCTCTTTTGTATTTAACCAAAGAGGCCTTCTTGGCTTTCACTCCTGGCTTTCAATTGCCCATTACCCTCAGCAGTTCATCAAATCTGTAGTCATATGATCTTCTTAGCCATGTAGTTAATATTCCCTCCCTATATATATGTTTTTATTATTTCAATAGAATATAGGCATTATTTTAAACATTTATTATTTTTAGGGTATACAACATGATTTAATATACATATACATTGTGAAATAATGACCATAATCAACTTAATTAACACATGCATCTCCTTGCATAGTTACCTTGTGTGTGTGTGTGTGTGTGTGTGTGTGTGTGTGTGGTGAGAACACTTACTCTCTTAGAACAGACTTGAGGACATGGGGAGGCGGAAGGGTAAGCTAGGACGAAGTGAGAGAGTGCCATTGACATATATACACTACCAAATATAAAATAGATAGCTAGTGGGAAGCAGTGGCATAGCACAGGGAGATCTGCTCAGTGCTTTTTGACCACCTAGAGGGGTGGAATAGGGAGGGGATATGGGGATATATGTATATATATAGCTGATTCACTTTGTTATACAGCAGAAACTAACACAACATTGTAAAGCAATTATACTCCAATAAAAATGTTTAAAAAAAGATTTACTCTCTTAGAAAATTTCAAGTATATAATACAGTGTTATTAACTATACCCACCATGCTCTAAAACTTATTCATCTTATAACTGGAAGTTTGTACGCTTTGACCAACATCTCGCCATTTCCTCTACCCCCTAGCTCCTGGCAACCACCATTCTACTCTCTGTTTCCATGAGCTTGGCTTTTTTAGGTTCCATATATAAGTGAGGTCATGTCAGGCTTACTTCACTTAGCATAATGTCCTCTGGTTTCATTCATGTTGTCACAAATGACAGGATTTTCTTCTTTTTAATGGCTAAGTAATATTACATGTATATATATCACATTTTCATTATCCATTCATCAGTTGATGGATATCATTTAGGTTGATTCCATTTCTTGGCTACTGTAAATAATGCTGTGCTGAATATGAGAGTGTAGACATCTCTTCAAGATACTGGTTTCATTTCCTTTGGATATATATCTAGAAGCAGAATTGCTGGATCATATAGCAGTTCTACTTTTTAATTTTCTGAGGAACCTCCATACTGTTTTTCATATTTATATTCCCACCAACAGTGTACAAAGGTACCCTTTTCTCCACACCCTCACAAACACTTATTATCTTTTTGATAATAGTCGTCCTAACAGGTGTGAGCTGATTGTGGTTTTTGACTTGCATTTCCCCGATATTGAGCATCTTTTCATGTACCTATTGTCCATTTGTATGTCTTCTTTGGAAAAATGTCTATTCAGGTCCTTTGTCCATTTTCTAATTGTTTTTTTTTTTTTTTGCTATTAAGTTGTATGAGTTCCTTATATAGTTCAGATATAAATTTCTTATCAGATATATGGTTTGCAAATATTTTCTCCCATTCTGTAGGCTGCCTTTTCGTTTTGTTTATTCTTTTCTTTGCTGTACAGAGGCCTTTGAGTTTAATGTAATACCACTTGGTTATTATTTTGCTTTTGTTACCTATGCTTTTGGTGTCATATCCAAAAAATTATTGTCAAGACCAATGTCATAGGGCTTTTTCCCTATGTTTTCTTCTAGGGGTTTTATGGCTTCAAGTCTTACGTTTAAGTCTTTAATCCATTTCAAGTTAATTTTTGTGTATGGTGTAAGATAAGGGTCCAATTTTATTCTTTTGTATGTGGTTATCCTGTTTTCACAGTACCATTTATTGAAGAGACTATCCTTTCCCCATTGTGTGCTCTTGGCACCCTTGTCAAAGATTAGTTGGCCGTATATGCATGGGTTTATTTCTGGGTTCTCTATCCTATTCCATTGATCTATGTATCTTTTTTATGCCAACACCATACTGTTTTGATTACTATAGCTTTGTTACATAGCATGAAATCAGGATGTGTGATGGCTTCAGGTTTGCTCTTCTTTCTCAAGATTGCTTTGGCCATTTGGGGGCTTTTGTGGTTCCATATGAATTTTAGGATTGTTTTTTCTCTACTTGTGTGGGACCCTGAAGCAAATAATGCTGACCTAAGTGCTCTGTATCAATCCAAAATGGCTACACCTTTATAGTCCTGCCTCTCTGAGTCACCAGATGCAGGCTGTCTCAGAAAAGGTGTGACCTGGCTGTAAGGTGACTCTCTGTAGCTTGGAAGGAGCTGACAGCTGGAGGCTGTTGCTGACTGAACTCCCTACAGCTAGGCAGAATTTCCTTCCTTGAGGTGGGCTTCTTTGTGTCTACCACAGAGAAGATGAGGAGGATCTGAGTCCTGACTCACTGTGTGGCACTGGACAAAGTACTCTACCTTGCTGAATCTCTATGGAAATACTTCCCTCATGGAGTAGTTATGGGAAGATTAAATGAAGCAGTGCACATATGATATCATTTTGTAAACTCTAAGGTGTGCCATAAATGTCCACATGCAAAAAAAGTCCACATGCAAACTGGGATTCATAGTGTTTTTTTTTCTTTTCTCTGACCTACTTCCACTTCTTTCAGCCACCTAAATTAAGACAAGTGATGCACTGGGTAAAGTTTATGCATTCTTTTCTGTATTGGGGTGTTTAATATCCATTCATGTGAAGATCCATGTTTGATTTAATTTGGATATCCAATAGTGCCTAATACAGAACTTGGCACCCAATAAATATTTGTTCAGTGGGTGAGTGAATGGGAAGAGTTGTGCCCACTTTTAGAGGAGAAAGAAAACGTTATCAGAAATAAATAATTATCTGGAAAATTAGATTAACAAATAAATCCATAATATTTGGTTTTCATGATATAGCTGCATTAGTAGACCAACAGGTTAGGAAATCCTTTAGTTTGAATATGCCATTACCAATGGGCTGAAAATTTACCATCAGATGAGTCCTGCATGGTCTGAGATAACAGTCACTGGCTTCTTTGTAACAGGCACAAATTATTAGCAGGATTTACCTGGTGGCTCTATAATCTGGTTCATGCAAGTAAGATCTTGTTTGGATAGACAATGCTTCTTGCTATCCTATGAGGATCCTATGTGACCATGTACATAAGAAGCTTTGTAGAGGACTGCGTACATGCTTTCATTTCCATTAATATTATTTTCTGCCCAATCAGTCCCTCCTGGAAAGGTAATTTCAAACCACTGTCAAGAAGTCCTATCCTTGAGGCCTTGCTCTAAAGTGTCACTTTCTCACTGAAGGCTGGACTTTAAGTAATTTCCTTTCTTTCGTACCAAAAAATAAGCTCCTTGATTATCACAGTACAGATATTCAATAATATTTGTTAAATAATCGACTGAATGAAATATTTTTAGAAGGCAATTTTAAAAAGAGGTGTTCATTGCTAAATGGGAGGCCTCATTCTCCCCCACTCTATTAAATATGCTGCTTCCAAGAGGAGAACTGAGCTACTTTATTTTCACTCTAGGCTTTCCCCAAGTTTGGTAGGACTTTATATAGAAACTTTATCTTTTTTATAGTGTGAGTTCAGTTTTATTTATGCTGATATATATGTATATGAAAAGAGAAAGATACATATATATAGGGAGAGAGAGAGAGACAGTCAATCTATGTTATAGTCAATACATTTGTAACTTTTTCTGCTTAAATTTTTCCAGTTAAATTTCCTATACAAAGTCATTGCCAGTTAATGTGCTCATTGATGCATTGATGACATAGAGCTTAAATTACCAAAATACACTTAGAAAGCTATAGTCTTGGACTCCCCTCCCTCTCCAAACTGAATATTTAACAATGTCATAGCTTGCATATATAAATAGTGTTTGAGAAGACAGTCATATCTCAAGTACAAGAATATCCATTCCACCTACTTTGAATTACAATATTTCCATTACTTTGTACAGTGTTTATATATAGATAATAATAGCTTCTTAAATACTCATTGTTTAGTTTAATTATTGTTACCTTTGCAGAACAGTGTGACATTATAGAAATTGTTTTGGTTTTATTTTGGAAAATTTCAAACATACACAGAAGTAGACAGAATAACATCATGAACCCCCATGTACACACATCACTCAGCTTCAATAGTTACCAACATGTGGCCTGACTTGTTGCAAATATATTCCTTCCATTCTTGCTCACTCAATTCCTATTGCACAATTTTAAAGCAAATCCCAGACAGCATATCATTTCACCTATAAATATGTCAGTTTATAGAAACTATTTTGAAAGAAGTATTTGCCATCTCTTCTTTGTTTACTGGTGTGTATAACAATATTAGTCTCCTTGAAGAAGATGTAAAATCAAATATTCTCAGCAAATAGGCTTAAATAATCATTTGGTCCTCAGTGTCCAGAATAATCACACAGTAGGTGTTCAACAAATGTCTGTTTGTGGGTGGAAGGGATAAAGGCTAAAATGTATTCATTCTTCCACTTAATAAACCAGGGCCTGGGAAAATCAAAAAAATATATTCTCAGCAAGGCAGTATTTTAGTCCTGTATTTTTAAAAAGCAGCTTAGGGACTTCCCTGGCGGTCCAGTAGTTAAGACTCCAAGCTTCCACTGCAGGGGGCACGGGTTCGATCCCTGGTCGGGTAACTAAGATCCCACATGCCGTGAGGCCAAAAACAAATTTAAGAAGCAGCTTAAAACAGCACGTATATTTATTATCTCACAGTTTCAGGAATCCAGGCTTGGTTTAGCTGGGTCCTTTGCTTCAGGGTCTCCCACAAGGCTGCAGTCAAAGTGTTGACTGGTGCTGGGGCCTCTTCTGAGACTCAACTAGGGAAGGATCCATTCCTAAAACCTCACGGTTGCTGTCAGGATTCAGTTCCTTGTGGTCTGTTGGACTGAGGGCCACAGTTCCTTGCTGGCTGCTGGCCAGACACTCACCTCATTTCCTTGTTGCCTAGGCCTCCCTAACATGGCTGCTTGCTTCATCAAAGTATGAAAGCTGAGAAGGCAACAGAGAGTCTGCTAGCGAGACAGAAGTTACCATTTTACATAACATAATCGTGGAAGTGACGTCCTATAACCCCTGCCGCATTCTACTGGTTAAGAGCAAATCACAGCCCACACTGGAGGGGAGACAATTACACAAGGTGTGAATGCCAGGAGACAGGGGTCATCGGGAGCATCTGAAAGCCAACATGTCATACCTCAGACCTAAAGTGTTGTTGATATGATCAAGGTTCAAAACAGCCTTCAGAGCTAGGTCCAATCACTACAGAGCAGGGCTCTATTAAGATTGGCTGTGGCCAAGAGGTGAACTGCGCACAGCAAAAGGTCTCTTAGACAACCTCCACTAATCTGACTAGCTGAACTAACAGATGCTTTCCAGCCTCTGTGGATGTGCTCACTAATGCCTGAGGTGACTGCCTGCGGGAGGGTGGAAAGCTTCCCTCAGGCCAACCCTGGGTGCTCCTGTCTCGTCCATTTGGGTGGTATGCCTTCCACAACTAGGATCAGTTTGTCCCTGTCTTAGTCCATTCTGGCTGCTATAGCGAAACACCAGAGACTGGGTGACTTATACACAATGAACTTTTCCTCACATTTCTGGAGGCTGGAAGTCCAAGATGAATGGGCCAGCATGGTCACATTCTGGTGAAGGCCCCTTTCTAGATTGTGGACTGCCAATTTCTCACTGTGTCCTCACATGGTGAAAGGGGTGAGGGAGTTCTCTGGAGCCCCTTTTATGTGGGCGCTAATTCCATTCATGAGGGCTCTGCCCTCATGACCAATCACCTCCCAAAAGCCTTACCTCTTAATGCCATCACCCTGGGGGTGAGAATGTCAACATATGAATTTTGGAGGAGGGACACATTCAAACCGAAGCAGTTCCCAAACCTGATAACACCAGTTATTGTAATTATATTATAACTAAACACTACATAAATCGAATAGGTGTGACTATAAAAATGTTTTTATAAAAACTAAGTTTAGTCCCGCCCTGCCTCCACCCAGCCCTGGTCCCACCCCGAAAAAAAAAAAAAAAAAAAAAAAACTAAGTTTAATGCTTATAGAAATTACTATTAAGAGACTCAAGTTGCTAAAATATCATTGTCAGTTTGTGGCTGAGATATCTGTAAAGATGAGGAAAAATATGAAAATCTAGAAATATTCTGCTTTCAGATTTCTATACCCATGTCTCTAAGTCCTTTATTCATTTCAAATAAACAGAAACTGGAAATCAGACAGAGCATAAATGTGATATTTAAACAAGAAAGACAAGGAGAAAAAACCCATCAGCATATTCACACATGGGACAAAAACCTTGGCCTTAAATCAATAGATTGGTGAGCAAGTGTACAGGTTTCAAGGTAGAATAAAATGTTCATGTACCTTTTTTCCTTTTTTTGAATGATTTTGTAGTTAGCATGTATTGATCTCCTATATCAGAACTGGCTGTTGACAGTCTACTTGTGTATCCCATGGGTAAGGGCTCACTTCCCACCTACCCTCTGCTGTGCTCTTCTTCCAGGTGGTACCACCCTTGCTTGAGCCTCTGACTTCGATTTCCCAGCACCCAGTTGTTGGTGTTCCCTGCTGGGTAGCTGACTCCATTCACCCATGGGCTTAGGTGGCTGGAGATCTGGCTGACTGCCATGCAGACCAAGCACCCTGCTTCTCTTAAAACAAAGTGAAATGTTTTCTACCAAAGCAGCTTCCTCCCAGACATATGTCTGTGTGCGTGAGGCAGCAGTGACTCTTTATAGTTTATGATGAACCAGTCATAACAAGTCACCATGATCTATTTCAGGCCAGGCCCTCTTCCTTTGACTCACATGGAATCTGAATGGTTAAAATCTTCTACTGTACATACTACAAGACACTAAAAAAAAACAAGATCTTCACCCTACAGTTAATTTTTTGGTTTATATTTTTCTGATGATAAAAGTAGTACATATTCATTGTGGAAAATCTAGAAAATAGACATGCTCTTTGACCTACCGATTCCATTTCTGAGCATCTATTCTGGCACATGATTTATGATGTGCATGGATGTTTACCGTAGCATTGTCTGTAACAGCAAAATATTGGAAACAACAGAAATGTACATCAAAAGGGAAAGAGTTTGGGCTTCCCTGGTGGCGCAGTGGTTGAGAGTCCGCCTGCCAATGCAGGGGACACAAGTTCATGCCCCGGTCCGGGAAGATCCCACATGCCGTGGAGCAGCTAGGCCCGTGAGCAATGGCCGCTGAGCCTGTGCGTCCGGAGCCTGTTCTCCGCAACGGGAGAGACCACAGCAGTGAGAGGCCCACGTACCGCAAAAAAAGAAAAAAAAAAAAAAGGGAAAGAGTTTAATTACAGTATCCCCATGCTTTGGAATCTATGCAGCAGCTTTAAAACATGATGTTAATCTATACGTACTGACATGGAATGGTTTCCAACACATATATTTCCTTAAAATTATTTGTATCTTTATCACAACCAGACATTGCTTTTCCTGTTGAAGAGGCTATCTGATTTGTTTTAGTAAAATACAGAACTAGAGAGACAGTTTTGACTAGGAAAGCTTACAGAGTAAACACCATCCCTCTCTGTGACTGGTAGATATTTTCTCTTTATCCGTATAGCTTCCATTTACTGCTTTTTTTTTTTCTGCAGGGGTAGACATAGGTGTTCTATTTTAAATTTTATCAAAGTATTCAATAACACAAGCATAAGGTTAAAAATATGAAATAGTACAGGTTTTTAATGAAATGCAATAGTTCCCTGTCCCACTCTTCTCCATTTAATACATACTTCCTAGAAGCAACTATTTTTAACCATCACTCTTTTTAATTCTTCTGGTGGTCACCCACTAAATGCTAAATAGCACACATATCATTTAAAAAATTCAAATTTTGCCCAAAATGCTTATAATGCAAAACAGTCTCCTGACACATGACCTCTATTTCTACTCCTCCAGAAGT
Source organism: Pseudorca crassidens (assembly GCF_039906515.1). Classification (NCBI taxonomy): domain Eukaryota; kingdom Metazoa; phylum Chordata; class Mammalia; order Artiodactyla; family Delphinidae; genus Pseudorca; species Pseudorca crassidens. The sequence continues at coordinate 17,403,584 of NC_090317.1, read as the reverse complement.
AATCAATTTGTTGTCCTTTTTCCGATTTTATTTAATAAGGTAATATATTCACATAATTCAAAAATCAGAAGTACTTAAAAAGGTACACATTGAGAAGTCCCACTCCCTCTCCCTTCCACCCCCTTTTTATCTGGTTCTTTTATACTATTCCAGTATTTATGAAATATATATTCTATTGTCCTTTGGTACACAAAAGTATCGTACTAAAAAAACCCCACAAAAAACAAACAAAAACAAAAGTATCATACACTAAACACTGTCCTGCATTTTGTTTGTTTGTTTGTTTGTTTCTTTCTTTCTTTCTTTCTTTGGAGCAGAGAAAGTTTTATTGCAGGGCCAAGCAAGGAGAATGGGTGGCTCGTGCTCAAAAAAACACGAACTCTCCTGCACTTTGTTTCTTAATATTTGACAACACATCTTTTCGTATCAGTACATAGACAGCTTCCTTTTTTTATATATAAATTTATTTATTTTATTTTATTTTTGGCTGCGTTGGATCTTTGTTGCTGCATGCAGGCTTTCTTTAGTTGTGGCTAGCAGGAACTACTCTTCATTGTGGTGCATGGGCTTCTCAGTGCAGTGGCTTCTCTTGTTGAAGAGCATGAGCTCTAGGCACGCAGGCCCAGTAGTTGTGGCTTGCGGGCTCTAGAGCACAGGCTCAGTAGTTGTGGTGCATGGGTTTAGTTGCTCCACGGCATGTGGGATCTTCCAGGACCAGGGCTCGAACCCTTGTCCCCTGCATTGGCAGGTGGATTCTTAACCACTGCACCACCAGGGACAGCTTCCTTATTTTTTAACAGCTGTATAATATTGCATTCGGTAGATGCACCATAATTTAACCAGGCCCTTACTGATGGACACTTGGACTGTTTTCATTCTTTTAATTGATTTAGAATGTTTTGAATATAAGACCATAAGACCCGGAAACTTTGGGAATATGACTTTGGCCATTTACTTTACAAATTGCTTTCAGGAAGAGATAAGGGGAGTAAGGAACTCCCAGCAGAAGTTAACCAGCTACCTTTTACAGCTGAGCACAATCTAAGATTTCTCCCATAAACCTTTTCAAGAGTAGTTTTGAGACCCATGGGAAAGGCAGGCCCTCGCCCTTGAAACCATTTCCACTAAGATCAGGAACAAGACAAGTTTGCCCACTCTCACCTCTATTATTCAACATTGTTTTGGAAGTTTTAGCCACAACAATCAGAGAAGAAAAAGAAATAAAAGGAATCCAAATCGGAAAAGAAGAAGTAAAGCTGCCACTGTTTGCAGATGACATGCTAGTATACATAGAGAATCCTAAAGATGCTACCAGAAAACTACTAGAGCTAATCAATGAATTTGGTAAAGTAGCAGGATACAAAATTAATGCACAGAAATCTGTTGCATTCCTATACACTAATGATGAAAAATCTGAAAGAGAAATTAAGGAAACACTCTCATTTATCATTGCAACAAAAAGAATAAAATACCTAGGAATAAACCTACCTAAGGAGACAAAAGACCTGTATACAGAAAACTATAAGACACTGATGAAAGGAATTAAAGATGATACAAACAGATGGAGAGATATACCATGTTCTTGATTGTAAGAATCAACATTGTGAAAATGACTATACTACCTAAAGCAATCTACAGATTCCATGCAATCCCTATCAAACTACCACTGACATTTTTCACAGAACTAGAACAAAAAAATTCACAATTTGTATGGAAACACAAAAGACCCTGAATAGCCAAAGCAATCTTGAGAAAGAAAAATGGAGCTGGAGGAATCAGGGTCCCAGACTTCAGACTATACTACAGAGCTACAGTAATCAAGACAGTATGGTACTGGCACAAAAACAGAAATATAGATCAATGGAACAGGATAGAGAACCCAGAGGTAAACCCACGCACATATGGTCACCTTATTTTTTTTTCTTTTGTGGTATGTGGGCCTCTCACTGTTGTGTCCTCTCCCGTTGTGGAGCACAGGCTCCAGACGCGCAGGCTCAGCGGCCATTGCTCACGGGCCTAGCTGCTCTGCGGCATGTGGAATCTTCCCGGACCGGGGCACAAACCCGTGTCCCCTACATCAGCAGGTGGACTCTCAACCACTGCGCCACCAGGGAAGCCCCTGGTCACCTTATTTTTGATAAAGGAGGCAAGACTATACAGTGGAGAAAAGACAGCCTCTTCAAAAATGGTCCTGGGAAAACTGGACAGCTACATGTAAAAGAATGAAATTAGAACACTCCCTAACACCATACACAAAAATAAACTCAAAATGGATTAAAGACCTAAATGTAAGGCCAGACACTATCAAACTCTTAGAGGAAAACATAGGCAGAACACTCTATGACATAAATCACAGCAAGATCCTTTTTGACCCACCTACTAGGAAATGGAAATAAAAACAAAAATAAACAAATGGGACCTAATGAAACTTAAAAGCTTTTGCACAGCAAAGGAAACCATAAAGAAGACGAAAAGACAAACCTCCGAATGGGAGAAAATATTTGCCAATGAAGCAACTGACAAAGGATTAATCTCCAAAATTTGCAAGCAGCTCATGCAGCTCAATATCAAAAAAACAAACAACCCAATCCAAAAATGGGCAGAAGACCTACATAGACATTTCTCCAAAGATATACAGATTCCCACAAACACATGAAGGAATGCTCAACATCATTAATCATTAGAGAAATGCAAATCAAATTTACAAAGAAAAAAAAGGAAAAACAAAACAAAAAAAATCTACAATGAAGTATCACCTCACACCAGTCAGAATGGCCATCATCAAAAAATCTACAAACAATAAATGCTGGAGAGGGTGTGGAGAAAAGGGAACCCTATTGCACTGTTGGTGGGAAGGTAAATTGATACAGCCACTATGGAGAAAACTATGGAGGTTCCTTAAAAACTAAAAATAGAATTATCATATGACCCAGCAATCCCATTACTGGGCATATACCCTGAGAAAACCATAATTCAAAAAGCGTCATGTACCACAACGTTCATTGCAGCTCTATTTACAATAGCCAGGACATGGAAGCAACCTAAGTGTCCATCGACAGATGAATGGATAAAGAAGATGTGGCACATATATACAATGAAATATTGCTCAGCCATAAAAAGAAACGAAATTGAGTCATTTGTAGAGAGTTGGATGGACCTAGAGACTGTCATACAGAGTGAAGTAAGTCAGAAAGAGAAAAAGAAATACTGTATGCTAACACATATATATGGAATCTAAAAAAAAATGGTTATGAAGAACCTAGGGGCAGGATGGGAATAAAGACACAGACCTACTAGAGAATGGACTTGAGGACATGGGGAGGGGGAAGGGTAAGCTGGGACAAAGTGGGAGAGTGGCATGGACATATATACACTATCAAATGTAAAATAGATAGCTAGTGGGAAGCAGCCACATAGCACAGGGAGATCAGCTCAGTGCTTTGTGACCACCTAGAGGGGTGGGATAGGGAGGGTGGGAGGGAGACGCAAGAGGGAGGAGATATGGGGATATATGTATATGTATAACTGATTCACTTTGTTATAAAGCAGAAAGTAACACACCATTGTAAAGCAATTATATTCCAATAAAGATGTTAAAAAAAAAAAAAGATGAGGGCTTCCCTGGTGGCGCAGTGGTTGAGAATCTGCCTGCCAATGCAGGGGACACAGGTTCGAGCCCTGGTCCGGGAAGATCCCACATGCTGCGGAGCAACTAAACCCGTGTGCCACAACTACTGAAGCCCATGTGCCTAGAGCCCATACTCCATAACAAGAAAAGCTACAACAATGAGAAACCCATGAACCACAACGAAGAGTAGCCCCCGCTCTCCACAACTAGAGAAAGACTGCACGCAGCAATGAAGACCCAACACAGCCAAAAATAAATTAAATTAATTTTAATAAAAGGTTGATAACATATATCAATATTTGAAAAGTTGCTTACATTTTGAAAACAGGAGAAGAAATAGAAACCAGGTAAAATATACTTTTAGCAAAAGGCTCAGAAATATTTTTTGAAAACAAGAGGAGTCAGAAGAACCAAGAGGAGTATAATAGTGAATATATTAAAGAGTTTATAAATTTCATTCAAAATAAGGCTTCTTTTCTTTGTTGGCTTTTTTAAATTAAATATGTGATTTTGGGGGCTGCTTTCATTTTCAAAAGATAAGCACTTTCAAAATATTTAAACTAATCTTGGCTGTATTTATCATATTTCCAAATAATATTATATGCATGTTATCATTTCTTGATTTGTCCATTTGAGACATTATCCATTCACTTTCCTTTTTCTTGTTAAAAGTACATATTGAAGGTCTATTATATTCATTGTGCTACAGCTTAAACATAACATAAAAAATAAACCATGATTTATCAAGGTTTTTATAGTTTCAAGGTCTTTATAATTTAGGAACTGAGTCAAGAACACAAAAGTTAATGCATTAAAAACATAGGACTTCCCTGGTGGTCCAGTGGTTAAGACTCCGCGCTTCCACTGCAGGGAACGCGGGTTCAATCCCTGGTTGGGGAAGTTCTGCACGCCGTGAAGTGCGGCCAAAAAGAAAAGTATATATATATATAATTATTATATTTTAATGTAAGGCATATACATGTTCTTTAGCACTATTCCCTAAATACCTCTTGCATTATCCTGATTTCTTTTTATTAATAGACTTTACACTTTAGAGCAGTTTTATGTTCACAGCAATACTGAGCAGTAAGTACAGAGATTTTCCATATATCTCCTACCTCAACATATTCATATCTTCTCCCTTTCTTTTTTTTTTTTTTTTTTTCGATACGCGGGCCTCTCACTATTGTGGCCTCTCCCGTTGCGGAACACAGGCTCCGGACACGCAGGCTCAGCCATGGCTCACGGGCCTAGCCACTCCGCGGCATGTGGGATCTTCCCGGACCAGGGCACGAACCCGTGTCCCCTGCATCGGCAGGCGGACTCTCAAGCACTGCGCCACCAGGGAAGTCCTCCTCTCCCGTTATTAACCTCCCCCACCAGAGTGGCATATTTGTTACAACTGATGAACCTACATTGACATGTAATCATGCAAATCCATAGTTTATGTTACCATTCACTCTTGGTATTGTTCATTCTATGGGTTTAGGTAAATGTATAATGATAGGTATCCACCATTATATTATGATACAGTCTATTTTCACTGCCCTAAAAATCCACTGTGCTCTGCCTGTTCATCCATTTTCCTCTCACCCCTGCCCCAACCCCTGGCAACCACCGATGTTTTTTTGTCACCACAGTTTTGCCTTTTCCAGAGTGTCATATAGTTGGAATTATACAATATGTAGCCTTTTCAGGTTGACTTCTTTCACTTAGTCATATACATTTAAGCTTGCTCCATGTCTTTTCGTGACTTGAGAGCTCATTTTTAACATTGTTAAAAATAATATTATTATATTAATAATATTCCATTTCTCTGATGACACATGTTGTGGAGCATCTTTTCATATGTTTATTTGCAGTCGTTATATCCTCTTTAGTGAGGTGTCTGTTAAGGTCCTTGGCCCATTTTTTTATTGTTTTTTTTTCTTACCGTTGAGTTTTAAGAGTTCTTTGTATATTTTGGATAACAATCCTTTATCAGATGTGTCTTTTGCAAATACTTTCTCCCATTGCATGAGTTGCCTTTTTACTGTTGTTATTGTCTTTGGATGCACAAAATTTTAAATTTTTCTTGAAGTCCAACTTGTCTGTTTTTTCTCTTGTTGCCTGTGTGTTTAGTGTCATATCCAAGAAATCATTGTCAAATTCAATGTTGTGAAACTTTTGCGCTATATTTTCTTCTAAGAATTTTACAATTTTAGGTCTTACATTTAGGTCTTTGATTCATTTTGGCTTAATTTTTGTATATGGTGTAGGTAAAGATCCAGCTTCATTCTTTTGTATGTGGATATCCATTTTCCCGAGCACCATATGTTGAAAAGACTGTCCTTTCCCCAATGAGTGATCTTAGCATCCTTGTCAAAAACCATGACTATGTATGCAAGTGTCAAAGGACCGTATCAAGAATATGAAAAGATAATTCACAGAATGGGAGAACATTTTTGCAAATCTTATATCTGATAAAGTTGTTGTATCCACAATATGTAAAGAACTCTTCCAACTCAGCAACAAAAAGACAAACAGCCCAATTAAAAATAGGCAAAGAAGATATATAAACTTCTCCAAGGAAGATATGTAAATGGCCCAAAAGTGCATGAAAAGATGCTCGATGTCATTACTCATTAGGGAAATGCAACTCAAAACCACAATGAAACACCACTTTACACTCACTAAGATGGCAATAATCAAAAAGATGGACAGTAATGAATGTTGGTAAGGATATGGAGAAAATATGAACGCTGATACACTGCTGGTGTGAAGCAAAATTGTGCAGCTGATTTGGAAAACATTTTGACAGTTCCTCAAAAAGTTAAACATACTTACTATATGACCCAGCATTTCCACTTCTACTTATACACCCAAGGGAAATGAAAATATACAATCTCACAAAACCTGTCTGTGAATGTTCATAGCAACATTATGTATAATAGCCAAAATGTGGAAACAATCTGTGTCCATTGATCTGTCAATAAACAAAATGTGGTGTATCAATACAATGGAATATTAATCGGCCATAAAACGAATGTAGTACTGATACATGCCACAACATAGATGAACCTTGAAAACGTGATGTTAAGTCAAAGAAGCCAGACACAAAAGGCCACATATTGATAATTCCATTCATTTGAAACATCCAGGATAGGCAAATCCATAGAGACAGAAAGTTAATTAGAGGGCAGGGTTCTCAACTTGGTGAATATACTGAAAAGCACTGAACTGTACGTTTTAAAATGGTATGTGGCATGTGAATTATATCTTGGGGGAAAAAAAGAGGAAGAAAATGAGGGGGGAAAGATACCACTACGAAGCAAATGAAATTGCTGTTGTTGTCACAGATTCTCCTAAGGTGCCAATTATTTTCTCTATGAAGGGAAGGAGTAGGTTCCTGATAAAGCCAGCATCTAATTGGGAATGGCTGTGCTCCAGGAGCCTGCAGGACAAATGTTAATAACACTTCTCTAATAGTCACTCCGGTAATTTCTCTGGAAATGTGTGCCGTACATTTTGCTGTTAAAAGCACATTTCTGTTAAAAGCACAGTGATGTTTTCTGTTCAATGTTCTATCCAAAAGTTAGATGCATAGGTTGTTCTAGGAAGATGTTTTCCTCTCCAGCTGGTCTATAGACATGCCAGTGAGCTGATCATGTTTGATGAAAAGCTGAGTCTCACTTATACACCTTGCTGGCCTATGAAAGAGGATTGATGCTGTGTCAGTTAAGTGACATGCTCTGGTTCGTAATTTAAATCCCATAAATTTGTGATCATGGCATTTGTTTTTACATTGAAATGGGAGAATATAAATACTTAGGTTTGTGTGGAATGATTTTGTCACCTAGTTTTCCAGTGAAAAGTTTTTCCTTCACTTGTTTGTTGTTAATGTTCTTGGCTTCCTGCCAATTCAGTAACAACGACCCCCCCCCACACACACACATTGTCATCTTGTCATCTGAAAGAATTCTGCAACTGTAGATTTGGAACAAATGTCTAATGGATGAATGAATGAATGATGTGTTTTTCTTGTTTATTTTTCATGGGGGTTACAGAATCATAAATAAATGCTTTATGTTGTGATTCAGCCACTAAGAAATTAGGTCCAACATCGTTTAAATGAGAAGTCAGTTGCCAGGAAGCAGATGGACAGTAGTGTGATGGGATCTTTTATGAACATGCATCATCTTTGTCCCCAAGCAATAGCATGATACCTAGGAGCCCCAAAAAAAGCCAGGCAAGAGTGAGAATTAAGCTATAAAAGAAGGTGGGTCTTCCTGCGCTCAGTCCCTTTACTTCCTCCTCCAAGCAATTGACCTCCACTTAACTCAGTTACTGAATGAAGGCTTCATACTGGCATGGAGTGTAGTTTCCTAAAGGACCCCCATAGATTGGGTTTGTTGAGCCTAAGCTAACAGTTACTGCTCTCTGTTGCCCCTTGTGGATGCTCCGGAGGATACAGCCTGATAAACTGATAGAAGGAACAGACAGCTTCATCGTGGGAGATGAAATAGTCAGAAGTCGAAGAGTCTTAGCAACAGTTGTCAATGAATAAGGGCAACCCCTACGTTAAGGTTGGAAGTTGCTTTGATTGCTCACTTGCGAATGACAGCGCTCAGCTCACAGGAGTCCTTGCCCTATTTTGTCTTGCCCTGTTCCTAGACCATTTGTCAGCCCTATTTTTCTCCCCTTCTTTGAAAGTGTATTGAAACTCCAACCTGAACGGCACCCGCACTTAGACCACAGTGACTGTCCCTGGTAATTACTCATGGAATTACTGAACTAACCAAAAAATCTTTCTGTGGCAAGTCCAAATTCCTTTCTTCCTGCAGCGTCTCCCTGCTGTCTAAATTTCTCACCTGAATTTGGAAGCTTGCATGGATTTTTATCATCTACTCCACAGTCCGAGTTGGTCCCATATCCCCACCACTACCAAGCTCGTATGTAAATTTTGTCCTTATATTTCAGGCCTAGTCCACCTCTAGGCCCATTTCCCATCAAGCCTTTCTGTGTGTGTCTTGTTTCTGCCAAAAGGTGGGTTCTAAGCATTAGGGTCACATCATTTCCATGCTGGCTGGCATACAACTAAGAACACAGGAATTATTTAAGAAATTTATCTGAAGAAAACGAAAACACTAATTTGAAAAGATATATGCACCCCCCATGTTTATTACAGCATTATTTACAATAACCAAGATATGAGAACAACCTAAGTGTCTGTCGATGAATGTGAATGGGTAAAGAAATTGTGGTATATACATACAATGGAATATTATTCATCCATAAAAAATAGTGAATTCTTATCATTTTCCACAACATGGATGGACTTCCAGGGCATTATGCTAAGTGAAAAAAGTCAGACAGAGAAAGACAAATACTGTATGATCTCTCTTATATGTGGAATCTAAAGAGAAAAAAACCCCACCAGGTTCATAGATACAGAGAACAGATTGGTGGCTGTAAGAGGCAGAGGGTGGGGGGTGGGAGAAATGGTTGAACTGTTTGGGGGGATTTTTTTCATTATATAAATTGAATAAATTTTTTTAATTTAAAAAGGAAGGGATTGGGACCCCCCTGGCAGTCCAATGGTTAGGACTCTGCACTTCCACTGCAGGGGGCACAGGTTCAATCCCTGGTCACGGAACTAAGATTCCGCAAGCCGTGCAGCTCGGCCAAAAAAAAAAAAATATATATATATATATATATGTATGTTATATATATATAAAACATATATATTATATATATATATATGTATATTATACATACATATAAAGGAAGGGATTAGGGGATGGTGGACACAATCCTAGCACCTTTCCTCCACTTGTCTCTGCAAGACAGTTATCCCCATACTTCCAACTGGAGAAGCCTTTACACTTAACAGTAATAATGAAAAGAACAATGGCTACCATTTATTGAATGGGCACTAAGGACCAGGCACTTGATGTGCAGCCCTATGAGGGAGGAATTATTAGTTTGATTTTAATGTTGAAGAACATGAAGCTCAAAGAAGATACAATGCTTGGGCAAAATCACACAGCTAGCTAGCTTGTGGCAGAGCAGGGGTTCAAAACTAGGTCTACCTGTCTCAAAACCTATGTTCCTTTAACCATAGCACATGGCCTCATTTTTGGTGCTATAATAAGAAAGAGGTGAACTGGGTAAGGGGAAAAGGATGTAATTTGATCATTGCAATATACATTCTATTTACTTTTATTATCCTTCCTATGATCAATTCTCAACTCCAACTATAAAGACAGGAAATATGTCTCACCTAAAACTAAATCTGTATTATACTTCTGGGAAAGGGTATTTTTATACAAATTCAAATCACAGAAAATAACAAAACATGGTTTTCTTTCTCTCCCTATTCTCTTTTTGATTCCACTTACCTTTATTAGAATTTTCAAAGGCAATTTTTCGGGTAAATTTTCTTTTGGAGTAAAACCTACATACTACATAAAGTATACAAATCTTAAATACACAGCCCAGTGAATTGTCACAAACTGAGCACAGCCATGTCCCCACCACCCAGATCAAAATAAAGAACATGACCGACATCCCAGAAGCCTGCCTTGTGCCCTCTTCCAAGTCACTATCTGGCTGTCAACAGTTATGACTCCATTTCTATTATTATTGATTACTGTTGACTGTTGTTGAACTTTATGTAAATGGGGTCATAGAGTATACTCTTTTTTTTAACTTTTTTTGAGATCATTGTACATTCTTTTCTTAAAAAAATATTTATTTATTTATTTGGCTGCGCTGGGTCTTAGTTGTGGCACGCGGGATCTTTAATTGAGGCATGTAAACTCTTAGTTGCGGCATGCATGAGGGATCTAGTTCTCTGATCAGGGATCGAACCCAGACCCCCTGCATTGGGAGCGCGGACTGTTAGCCACTGGACCACCAGGGAAGTCCCAGAGTATGCTCTTTTGTGTTAGCCTTCTTTGTTCCAACATTATATCTGTGAAACCAATCCACATTATTGTAGCATAACTTTAAAAATACACAAATGTATACATATATTATGTATGTGTATATACATATATAAACATATATGTATACATAAAATTCTTTTGTATAAATATAAAATATATTTATGCATTCTACAGTTGATGGACATTTGGGTGATTTCCAGTTTGGGACTATTCTGAATAATGCTGCTATGAACATTCTTGCAGGTGTTTTTGGTGGACATATTTCCTTACTTCCCTTGGGTATTTATTGATTTATTTTAAAAATTTATTTTATTGAAGTAGAGTTGATTTACAGTGCTGTGTTAATTTCTGTATTGGGTATATATTTAGCACCGGGATTGCTAAGTCATAGGATACACGTGTTCAGCTTGGTAGATACTGCCAAACAGTTTTCCAAAATGGTTGTATCAATTTTTACTACAATGAGTAGAGTATAAGAATTACTCCACATATTTGCTAAACTTGCCATCATCAGGCTTTTAAATTTTAGATTTTTCAGCTAGATTTGTTATCACATTATGGATTGAATTTGATAATAAGTTAAGCACTTTTGCATGTGGTAATTGGCTACCTGTAGATCCTATTTTCTGAAATATCAGTTCAGTCTTTTTATTCATTGAAAAAATGAACCGTCTTTCTTTTTCTTGATATGTAACAACTCTTTATATAGTCACACTAGGAGTCTTCTGTCATATAAATGAATTTCAAATGTTATCTCTCTATGGCTTGCCTTTCCACTTTTTAAATGGTGTCTTTTGGTATACAGAAGTTCTTCATTTTAAGAAAGACCAATTTATTAATATTTATCCTTTCACTTATTGCTTTTTATTTCTGATATAAGAAATATTTGACTACCCCCAATTTTCTTATTTTACCTTCTAGAAGTTTTATCATTTTACCTGTTACAGTTAGTTCTACAATTGATCTGGAATAAAAGTTTGTGTGTTGGGTGAAGTTAAGATTCCAAATTCATATTTTCCCATATGGATTCCAAATAAGGTACTATTTATTGAAAAGATCATTATTTCCCCCATCAATTAAAATAACACCTTTGTCAAAACTCAGGTGGCTAAATATTTATATTGGATTCTCTCTTTTGTTCCACTGGTCTATTTGTCTATCCTTGTATAAATATCTGTGTTAACCAAATCTTTTTATTTTCCGTATTGTGATGCTTTGACAATGGAGCCCTTGCTGATCTTAGAGGGACTGCCTTTCCCAAGGTTAGCTAATTCCTAGAAATAGTACACAACTCGCCTGGGAGGGTGCCCTTCAAATGCAAAACAACAACTCCAAAGCCCATATAGGAAACTATCTCCTTTGTCTGAATATGACACTCTAGGTCACTATCCACCTTCCCATATCACCCCCAGGACCAGGTACCAGACAACTAGGGATAACCCTTATGCCCCAGAGCCTAGCTTGAAATTATCCAAACTAGTCAATCCTAAACTGCTCACCCTGCCTCATGCACCCTTCTCGTGGAAACCACAATAAAGGCTCTTGCCCACATTTTCTCCTGCTCCCTCTACCTCCTCTGGTGCCGCCCTGTGTCCCCCTCCCCCATGGTGTGGCATTGCTCCTTTTCTTAGGATCTGTGAATACAACATACTATCTTCAATGCAGTCGGCTCCTGGTCTGTCGGCCTTGCCATTAAAACCTCTATTTTAAAACAATACCACACTGCTTTGATTACTGTAATTTAAAAATAAGTTGGGGGACATCCCTGGCGGTCCAGTGGTTAAGACTCTGCGATCCCAATGCAGGGGGCACGGGTTCGATCCCTGGTCGGGGAACTAAGACCCCCATATGCCAAACGGTGAGGCAAAAAAAAAAAAAAGCTTGGAATATCTGATGTTATGAATCCTATATTCTTTTTCTTCCTCAAGTTTGCCTTGACTATGTTGGCCCTTTGCACTTCCATATAAATTTTAGAATCAGCTTGTTAATTGCTATTAGAAAAAACCTGGTATCATATTGTATTTATAGGTCAATTTGTGGAGAATTTATATCTGTACAATATTGCTTCCTCCAAGCTATGAACAGGGTTTTTTCCTCCATTTACTTAAGTATTTTTTATGCTCTCTCAGTAAGGTTTTGTGCTTTCCTGTATAGAAGTCATGTTTTACCTTTTACTATTTTTCTTGATATTTAATGTTTCATGATGTTATTGTAAATGGCATTGCTTTTTAATTTTCAGTTTCTTTTTATTGCTAGTAAATAGAAATACACTTGCTTTTTTTATATTAACCTTGTATGCAGTGACTTTGCTAAATTAATTTATTAATTATAATCATTTGTGCAGACAGATAATTCAGACGAAGCTACAGATCCATGTTGCTGTATGGTGAAATTGACAGGTTTATTTCTCCTGAAACTTACACATTGTTGTAACTCCATCGATACGTGAGATTAAAAACCTAAATAAATGAAATGACATCTCTATATTCATGGATTGGAAAAGCTAAAACTAGGAAACTTTTAGAAAAAATCACAGGCATAAATATTCATGACCTTGGATTTGTAAATGGATTCTTAGAAAGGACATCAAAAGTACTAGCAACAAAAGAAAAAAATAGATAAATTGGACTTCATCAAAATTAAAATCTTTTGTGAATCCAAGGGAATTATCAAGAAAGTATAAAGACATTTCACAAAATGGGAGAAAATATTTGCAAATCACATATCCAATATGGGTCTTATATCCAGAATATATAAAGAACTTTTCAAACTCAACAACAGAAAAAGAAATGATCCAATTTAAAAATGGAAAAAGGATCTGAATAGACATTTCTCCTAAGATGTACAAATGGACAATAAGTACAAGAAAAGATGCTCAACAAAATTAGGCACCAGAGACAATGATTGCTTATAGGGTACAGGGTGTACCCTATAAGGTACACCTTTATGTAGTGATGAAACTGTTCTGGAACTAGATAGAGGTGATGGTTGCACAGCATTGTGAATGTGCCATTAAATTGTACAATTTTAAATTATTAATTTCAAGTTATGTGAATTTTACTTCAATAAAAAAGAGAAAATGAACAAAAAGAAAAATAAATAACAAAATGGAAAACTTAAGCGCTAATATATCAATATTTCACTAAAAGTAAATGCAAGTACATCTGTTGAAAAACAGAGGGTAGAAGGGTGGGTAAAAAACATGGTTCAACTAGATGCTGTCTACAATACTCACTTCAAATATAATGATAGAGAGACGTTGAAAGCAAAAGGATGGAAAAAGCTATATCCTGCAAACATTAATCAGAAGAAAGTGTTGCAGGAAGGGGGACCCCTTCCAGGGCCTGAGAGTGGGCTCTTGTCTAACACTCAGAAATGAATTATCAGAGAAGACACACGTGGGGACAAAGCAAAAGACTTTATTGGAAAGGGGCACCCGGACGGAGAGCCGCAGGGTGAGGGAACCCAGGAGCACTGCTCTGTCACACTGCTCGCAGTCTCAGGTTTTATGGGAATGGGGTTAGTTTCCGCGTTGTCTCTAGCCGCTCATCATGCTTGTGCCCATATTTGATCTGAGCCAGGGTCCTTCCTGGTGGCACATGCATCTCTCAGCTAAGATGGATTCCAGCGAGAAGGATTCTGGGAGGTTGGTAGGACAATATTATGGGCTGGCATCGCCTCCCTCCTTTTGACCCCTCCCGAATTCTCCTGGCAGCAGCACCATGCTCCTTATCGGGAGCTGTTGCGAGATTACTCATGCAAGTGGTTATCATCGTGCCTGGCCAAGGCAGGAGGTTTCAGTCAACGGTTCCCTAACGAAAGCAGGAGTGGCTTTATTAATACCATGTAATGTAGACTTCAGATGAAATATTACCAAGGATAAAGAGGAACATAGCATTATGATAAAAGGTACAATCAACCAAGAAGACAGAGTAATCCTAAATGTGTACGCCAAAGAACAGAGCTTCAAAATACATGAAGCAAAAACTGACAGAATTGCAAAGAAAAATAGACCAATCCAAAATATAGTTGAGGACTTTAACAACATCTCTCTCAATAGAACTACTAGATAGAAAATCAGCATGGATATAGAAGAACTGATAAACACCATTGTGGTAGGGAGAATAATAGCCCCCTAAAGATATTCATGTTTTAATCCCCAGAACCTCTAACATTACATAGCAAAGTGGTAGGCAGAATAACAACCCCTTCGAAGTTATTCATGTTTTAATCCTCAGAACCTAGGAATATGTTACATTATATGGCAAAGGGGAATTAAGGTAACAGATGGAATTAAGGTTGCTTATCAGTTGACCTTAAAATATGGAGATCATTCCAGATTATCTGAAAGGTTAAATGTAATCACAATGGTCCTTAACCATGGAAGACAGAGGCAGGAGAGGAGGTCAGAGTGATGTGAAGTGAAAAGAATTCAACCCACTGCTGGCTTCAAAGATGGAAGAAATGGGCTATGAGCTAAGGAATGTGAGCAGCCTCTAGAAGCAGGAAAGGGGAAGGTAATGGATTCTATCCTAGAGCCTCCAGAAAGGAATGCAGCCCTGCTGACAAACTGTATTTTAGCCCGGTGAGACCCATTACAGACTTCTGAACTACAGAACCATAAGATAATAAATTTTGTGTTGTTTTAAGCCATTAAGTCTGTGGTAACTTGTTACAGCAGCTGCAGAAAACTGATTCCAACCATTAGCTAACTGGCTGTAACACTCCACCAAACAATAGCAGGACATACATTCTTTCTAAAAGCACATGGCACAATGACCAAAATAGACCACATCCTGGGTCATAAAAGAAACCTCAAAAATATTAAATTAATTGAAAGCATACAGAAATTGTTCTCTGACCATCATGCAACCATTACCAGAACAGAGAGCTAATAGTTAAATCTCCAAACACTTGGCAATTGAACAGCACACATTGAAATAATTTAATGGCTAAAAGAGAAGGCTCAAAGCACTCAGAATTACATTGAACTGAATGAAAATGAAAACATAACATATTAAAATTTGTAGGATGCAGCTCAGGCAGTGATCAGAGGGAAATTTATAGCACTAAATGGTTAGAAAAGAAGAAAGCTCTCAAAACATTAATCAAGTCCTCACCTCAAGAACCTAGAAAAAAGAGAGCAAAATAAGCTCAAAGCAAGCAGAAGGAAGGAAATAATAAAGAGCAGAAATCCGTGAAACTGAACAAAGAAAAACAGAGAAAATTAATGAATCAAAACGCTAGTTCTTTGAAAAGACCCATAACATCGATAAACCTCTTGACAGATTAACAGTGGAAAAAGAGAGATAGCACAAATTACAAATATTGGAAATGAAAGATAGGCTATCACTACAGACTCTGAAGACATTAACAGGATATTGAGGGATTACTATGAACAACTCTTTTTTTAAGATATATAATTTTTAAAATTATTAATTAATTAATTTATTTTTGGCTCTGCCGCATGGCATGTGGGATCTTAGTTCCCTGATCAGAGATCAAACCCGCATCCCTTGCAGTGGAAGCACGGAGCCCTAACCACTGGACTGCCAGGGAATCCCTTTTTGATGTGATGGCAAATGCAAATCAAAACCACAATGAGATATCACCTCACATCTGTCAGAATGGCTGTCATCAAAAAGAACAAAAATAACAAATGTTGGTAAGGATGTGGAAAAAGGGAACACTTGTACACTGTTGGTGGGAAGGTAAATTGGTACAGCAACTGTGGAAAAGAGTATGGAGGTTTCTCAAAAAACTAAAAATAGAACTACCATATGACCCAGCAATTCTACTCCTGGGTATATATCCAAAAAAACCCAAAACACTAATTTGAAAAGATACATGCACCCCAAAGTTTATAGCAACATTATTTACAATTGCCAAGATATGGTAGCAACCTAGGTATCCATAAACAGATGAATGGATAAATTAGATGTGGTACATATATACAATAGAATACTACTCAGTCATAAAAAAAGAATGAAATTTTGCCATTTGTAGCAACATGGATGGACCTTGAGGGCATTATGCTAAGTGAAATAAGTCAGACAGAGAAAGACAAATACTGTATGTTATTACTTATATGTAGAATCTAAAATATACAGCAAACTAGTGAATATGACAAGAAAGAAGCAGACTGACAGATATAGAGAACAAATTAGTGGTTACCAGTGGGGAGAGGGAAGGGGGTAGGGGCAATATAGGGGTCGGAGATTAAGAAGTACAAAATATTAGGTATAAAAAAAGAAAGAAAAGAAATCTCCAGCCCCAAACAGAGAATTCTACCAAACGTTTAAATAAGAAACAACGGAAGTTTTACAGAATATCGTCCCAGAAAAATAGCGGAAAAGGGAACATTTCCTAACTCATTTTATGAGGCCAATATTACCTTCATACCAAGATTAGGCAGAGACAGTACAAAACACGAAAACTACAGACTGGTATCTTGCATGAACTTAGACATAAAAATTCTCAACTAAATATTAGCAAAGCAAATTCAGTAATATGTAAAAAGAATTATACACCACAACCAAGTGGGGTTCATTCCAGGAATCCAAGACTGGTTCAGTAGTCAAAACATAATCTACCATGTTAACAGTGTTTTAAAAAAAGGATTACAGGAAGCTATTCAGGTGATACAAACTTTATTTGACTCTTCATGAAGTGAACAGTCTTTCTTCAGAGAACTGCAAAACGGAGTGGAAGGCAAGTTTATAGGATACAAAATAAAGAACAAGAAAGAGACAATTAGAAAATATCTGATTGGCTGGAGTCACATTGCCAGCTTTGTGTGGGTGAGAAAGCCCAGAGTTTGCTTGGCCTTTGGGGATTGGCTGACTGAATGTACTGCGTTTCTGGTCAAGTGGAGCATTTACAGGGACATGAGAGTTACCTAACTTTCAGTTTGCTGATGTGGCACCCCAGGCAGGAGTGACTCCACTTTGGGCCTAGAAAGTTATTTCAACAACAGACAAAAAAAAAAGTGTCGTCATATTAACTGATTCAGAAAAAGCATTTGACAAAATTTTAAACTCATTCAGTGCCTTAGCTTGGGCTGCTAAGTTCTGGAGGCTTCGGTGTCCAAGATCAAGGTGCCGGCTGATTAGATGTGAAACTTCTTCCTGGCTCATAGATGGCTGACTTCTCACTATATCTTCACGTGGTGGAGAGATTTTGTGTCTCTTCCTCTTTTTATAAGGGCATTAGCCCCATGGGAAGAGACCCACTCTCATCACTTAATCTAGCTCCAATCACCTCCCAAAGACCCTACCTCCAAATACCATCACATTGGAAATTAGGGCCTCAACATATGAATTTGCTGGGAGCCATAAACATTCAGCTCATAACATTGATGAGGAAAACTCTCTCCCAACTAAGAATAGAGGGGAACTTTCTCAACTTGATAAAGATCATCCTATAAAAACCCCTACAGCTAACATTACACTTAATGGTGCAATACTGAATGCTTTCCCCAGAAAATAAGAACAAGGCAAGGATGCCTTCTACTCTCTCCACTCTTTATCATCATGGTACAAAAGCCCTAACAGTACAAACATGCAAGAAAAAGAAAGGCATACAGATTAGAAAGGAGGAAATAAAACTGTCCCTATTTGCAGATGTCATCTTGTCTAAGTATAAAATCCCACAGAATCTACTAGAGAACACTAAGGATAAGTGAATTCAGCAAGACCAAAGGTCACTGGGCATAGGATAACACACAAATATCAATTGTATTTTTATATACTAACATTGAACAAGTGGAAACCAGAATTAAAAACAATATTACTTTCAATCATCAAATAAAATGAAATAAGTAACATTTTAACAAAACATGTACAAGATCTGTGTGCTGAAAACTACAAATAAGCAAATAAGCACATGAATAGATGTTCAACATCATTAGCCATTAGAGAAATGTAAATTGAAACCACAATGAGATATTATTACATACCTATCAGAATAGCTAAAATTAAAAATAATAATTCAAGCAAATGCTGGTGAAGATGTGGGGAAACTGGATCTCTCATACATTGCTGGTGGGAATCTAAAATGGTGCCGACATTCTGGAAATTGTCAGTTTCTTACAAACTTAAACATACACTTGTCATACAACCCAGCAACTATACTCCTGGCACTTATCCCAGAGAAATGAAAATTTATGTTCACACAAAAACCTGTATCCCACTGTTTATAGAGGCTTTATTCACAGTCTCTAACATACTGGAAACTACCCAGGAGAACTTCAATGGGTGAATGGGTAAGGAAACTGATATATTCATGCCATGGAACACTACACAGCAATATAAAGGAAATAAGGTTTCATATACACAACAACCTGGATGGGTCTAACAGACATTATGTTGAGTGAAAAAAATCCAATCTCAAAAGTTTACATACTATATGATTCAATTTATTTAACATTATAAAAATGACAAAATTATAAAAATGGAGAACAGATCAGTGTTTCGGAACCATTTTTTCATTTTTGGCCCCCCTAAGAAGAGTTTTTAGACAATTTTTTCTAATTGCTTCCCCCCAAATGAAATACCAAGGAATAAGATTTTATCAAGTAGGGCTGAGTTTTGGAAAGCTACAAATCATTGTAATGGCTAAGATTCTTTTTCAGGGAGGAGGGGGCAGAGGCAGGTTGGAAAGGATGGGGAGGGAGTCACACTTCTCTGAGGATGCATTTTGGTAGAGTTTTGACTTTTGAAATCTTGCCATTGTTCTACATTTTCCAAGATGAAATTGAATCAACAGGATTGGGGGAGAAAACTAAAACGGAATGCAAACAGAAACAAATGAATCTAACTGTGTTTCAAATGAATAATGTAAGCACATGGAAAATAACCAATCCAAATAACTTTTGAACAAAGTACTTGGTCTATATATCCCTGGACGAGCGATAAAAAAAGAACTGCATACAACTCTTCAACCCATTTAAGCAGGTTTTTTTATATAGTAGTATGAGTGCATCAATTCTGAAACTATTTTATGTGTATTGGAGAAAATGAGTTAATATTGTCACAAACCAGACTTCTGCTGGAGGAAGGGAGATAAAAACTTTAAAAAGGACGCAAGCAGGAAATATCTTGTAGAGTTGGAATGGAATTAGAAGTATCAGTATGCACTCACAATTTCTACAAAATTAAGGAAAAATAATTGGAATGTGGACTAGAAAGTATTAAATATATCTGTATGTATGTATATATGTATATGTTTACATTAATGCATACACAGATTATATTTTATTCTACTAGAAAGTATTATTTGTATAGAGAAAATGAGAGATATCTGTATAACTACTGATTAAGAAATGATCCCAGATTGGGATTGACGTATACACACTACTATATATAAAATAGATAACTAATAAGGACCTACTGTATAGCACAGGGAACTCTACTCAATACTCTGTAATGGCCTACATGGGAAAAGGATCTAAAAAAGAATGGATATATGTATATGTATAACTGATTCAGTTTGCTGTACACCTGAAACTAACACAACATTGTAAATCAACTATACTCCAATAACAAAAAAAAAAAGAAATGATCCCTAAAAAGTTGTTTTCAAAGTAACCAGGAATTTAACTAAGTGTTCCTTCTTTTAGTATCTTTTTTAACTTTTTAAATCTTTTATTTATTATTTTTCTTCTCTTTTTTTAAAAAAATATTTATTTATTTATTTTAGCTGTGCCGGGTCTTAGTTGCGGCATGTGGGATCTTCATTGCAGCACATTTAGTTGCGGCATGCAGGCTTCTTAGTTGCGGCATGCACGTGGGATCTAGTTCCCCAACCAGGGATTGAACCCAGGCCCCTTGCATTGGGAGCACGCAGTCTTACCCACTGGACCACCAGGGAAGTCCCTAAAATAGCCTTTTATTTTTGAAACCGTACATGTTTTCATATGTTAGAAAGTAGTGTAGAAGTTATGGGGTTTTTTTTATGTTAGAAGTAGTGTAGTTTATTGGTTAATAGAATGAGTTTTGAAGTCAGAGAGTCTGTGCTTAAATCCCAGCTTTTTCAGTTATTAGCTATGTGATCTCAATCAAGTTATTTAATCTCTATGAACCTTGGATACCTGATCTATAAAATGAGAGTAATAGTTGTGTTACTCACAGGGTTGTGTACATAGAGTGCCCAGCATACTGTAGTTGCTCAATATCTAACAGGTATTATTGTTGTTGTGTGTAATTATTATTACTGAGTGACCCAAGTCATATAGTTATGGTATATTGCTTATTCCACAAGTAAGAAAAATAAATAGGGCTTTGTGCCTAATTCAGGTACCCAGAAGAAACAATCACATAACTTATCTATTCTCATGTTATGTATTCACACACATTCTGGGAAGTCTTAACTAAAGTCTCAAAATATTGATATTTTAAAATTGTCTAACACTTGCTATAACTCCATAGGAGAGGAAATCAACATAAGAAATGTTTTGTATTTTGGGCTTTTAATCGGAATGGTTTAGTTACTAATGGAGCAATAAGTTGTCACTTCTGGGCTGAAGGTATCCTTCAGGAGATAAAGGATAACCGCTCTGGGGCGGTAAAGATCCCAGAGTCAGCCATCTTGTGTTTGAGTCCTAGAACTGCCTTTTCTCATTGTAAGACCTTGGGCAAATCACTTAAATTCTTTATATATCAGTTTCCTCATCTGCAAGATCTGGATAATATTGTCTATTCATAGGATTATTATGAGGATCAAATGAGAAGGGGTGTGAACATGCTTTTGTACACAGTGAGGTGCTACACAGTATATCAGATGGTATTATACATTTTGTGGCACAAACCTCAAAGACGACAAGGGAAAATGGTTCTAGTGTACTTTGACTTGGTTTTATAAACTATGATTTTGTTACTTACTGAATGCCAATAGTATTCTCTGTAGCTATTCAAAAATAGATTTATGAGATATCAATGTAGTCCATGAACTGTAGAGTGCTTTTGCACTTTGTCCCTTCTTTCACCTTTCCCTGAGCAGCCTGTTGAAAGTGAATTATCTTTTGGTAAGAAAATAATTGCTGTGAGAAAAAAAGTCCCACAAACAAAATCTACTAAGATTTTTGTTGATCACTTGGAAAGCAATTTACCTACAAATAAAAACGAGGGTAGCCAAATCAGCATATGCTTTTTTGGGCTCCAGAATTATTGATACTATCCATTAGCATATAATCCAGAAATGGAAATAAAGTCTATATTGTTGGCTTACATTTCAAATATTTCTCTGTTTTGTTTTTTGGGTTTTTTTTGCGGTACGCGGGCCTCTCACTGTTGTGGCCTCTCCCGTTGCGGAGCACAGGCTCCGGACACACAGGCTCAGCGGCCACGGCTCATGGGCCCAGCCGCTCCGCGGCATGTGGGATCTTCCTGGACCGGGGCACGAATCCGCGTCCCCTGCATCAACAGGCGGACTCTCAACCACTGCGCCACCAGGGAAGCCCCTTCTCTGTATTTCTTAAGACACTACCTCAAAGTGCCAAGAAAACTGGGTGTGAAATTTAAAAATGTACTTATCAACCTTTTTTTTTTATGTATGTGAGTCTAATCTATGTCATAGATTCATTTAAATTGCCTGGTTATTTATGTATTTTGTGGATAAAGGCTAGCTGTCCCCTCTAAATGACAAGATCTTGTTACAATTTATTCATTTATTTAGTAGATTTACCTAGTTCCTTTGATCTCTAGTTCATCCTTATTCATTTAGGAAGTAATGAAAAATAAAGTATGATACATTCTTCTATGTAACTTTCTGTTTTGGTTCATCCTGTTTCACATTTTAATTTAGATGACAAATAAAAAGCATGTTTGAGCCACTTGCTAAGTCAAACTTCCCGGATTCAAGTTTTCTCATGACAGCAGTTACAGTTTATGAATTCCTAAACTCTAGTCTATAAAAATAACAAGCTTTATTTTTCATTCTCAACTCTTCAGAAAACTCTACCAAACCTCAGTTGTTCTCAGATGACATTCCTGAATCTATGGTTGAAATTTTAAATGTACATATTTTCCCCCAATGACACATATTTTAAGAAGCACTTAGGAACATTTGAAAAACTTCTTTAATGATTCATCAGACTTCCCTCAGCCTCTGTATCCCAGGAAGTCTGTGTCGTCTTTTTGCTCAGTAATTAGATATAGGGGTTGGGGTAGTGGCTGGAGACGCTGAGTGATGTGGTTACAAAAGAGTCACTTGTAAACTAAATAGTTAAAAAATAAACAACTAAGATTTCCCAGGTCGACCTGCATTTGACTTCAAGTCATTCTGTTTAGGTCCAAATGTAGTTTGACAAAGAAATTGGAAGCAGGTAGAAGGTATATAGACCTTTTACAATCCCACAGGTAAGAAAGAGAAAAAGCACTTTCATATCGTCATAGACTCTTCAGGTCTGGAAGGATTAATGAGAATTAAAGGTCATCCACTCAAGTCACCCATGTGATGCTAGAATCTCCTTTACAGTACCTTGCCAAATCTTTGTCTAGCTTCTGTTTGGATACTTGCAATGACAGTTAACTCACTATCTCAGAAGGCAGAGAGTTCCATTTTTCTTACATTGATGCAAAATCTGTAGTTTCCAGCCGTTTGTTTTAGTTCTACTCCCTGAGGCCATTCAGAAAATGTCTAATGCCTCTTCCACATGACAGTCCTGCAAATATTTGAAGACAGCTCTCATACCCGCCATGCTATGTCTTCTCTAGGCTGAACGTCCCTAGTTTCTTCAAATGTTCTTCCTAGGACAGTGGAGGAGCTTAATAAATATTTGTGGGGTGAATAAACAAGTGGTTTCTTTCCTTTGAATATATTCTGTTTTGACTACATCACTTTAGAATTAATATTTATGGGGTACTTACTATATGTTACTTCATTTAATTTTCACAACGACCTTATTATTATCTCTATCTTACAGTTAAGGAAACTGAGACACAGAGAGGTTAAGTAACTTACCCAAGGTCACAGAATTAAAAGTAGACAAAACTGGAATGTGAAGTAGGGAAGTTGTGACAGTAAAACCCACATCACACTATTCTGCATTCTTGAAAGTGTTGCTCAGAAATGAACACCAATACCTTAGGTGTGGCCCAAAGTAAGTATGGCTATGATCTCCTTTTTAGTTATTATATTTCCACGAATGTAGCCTAACATCAATTGAATGTTTGGAGGGGACAATTCATATTATCGGCACACATTAAGCTTACTCTTTCAAAGTGACAGCATTCTCAACCTGTACTCATGCAGTTGGCTTTTTGAGCTCAAATATATGACCTTATATTTTGCCCCTGTAAAATTTCATCTTTCTTGATTCATTCAGTCTCTGTAACTTGTCAATATCTCTTTGAGTTCTAATCTTGCTATCTAATGTAGTTATCATTCCCCCAGGTTTGCATTTGCTGAAATACAAGGGGCCGGTCATGCTCTCTCTATGTTCTTGAGAAGACCGATGAACAGAGGAAGGCTGCAGAAAGAACCCTGTGGCAAACCACTAGAAACATCCTTCCTCTCCCCTCCCCAGACATTAGGGGGGTGGGACTGAAAGTTCCAACCCTCTAATCCTGGTTGGTTCCTCTGACAACCCGCACCCACCCTTAGGTGAGTTCCAAATTCACTCATTAACATACAAAACACAGCTTTATGGCTCTTATCACTTAGGAAGTTCCAAGGGCTTGGAGCTCTGTGCCAGAGATGGGGATGAAGACCGAATACATATTTTTTATTTTAAATCACAGTATCACAGTATATTTTACCACACTTTAAAAGAAACAGTCCGCCCATATTTCTCCACTTGTTAAAGAGCCTTTGTCAAATGCCTTGCTGAAGTCTAGAGAGGCCATATGTCTACACTTTATGATCAACCAATTTGGTAATCCAATTCAACCTGCCTAAATTACGCTGTCAAAGAGAGAAACGAAGTTAGTTTGATATCTGCATCTATATCTATCAATATATAGATATATCCTCCTCTCCTCTCCTGTATATAAATATAATCAGATTATATATAAACATATCATATCAGTTGGTCCCTTCTTTATCCAAATATTCAAAAACAGGGAATTCCCTGGCAGTCAGTGGTTAGGACTTGGCGTTTTCACTGCCAAGTTTCAATCCCTGGTCGGGAAACTAAGATCCCACAAGCCAAATGGTAAAAAAAAATCAAAAACATTTTCCTTTAATAATCCTTGCTAGAATTAACCATTGTATTAATAACAAATTATTTTTAAGGAATCTACCTTCTTCTCTTTGGGGGGAAAGCTCTATAGTATATTAAGCATCAAACAGATAACATTTATTATTCAGACTCTTACTTTGCGTACTAGGTATATTCTCATTTTACATATGGAAAAAACTGAGGCTCTGAGAATTATTTATCTGACTCAACCAAGGCCACACAGTAGTAAATGTCAGAGTCAGGATTCATCACACTGTTGTCTGGTTCTAATGTCCACATTTACTCCTCCAAGCTACTTTGCCTACTTCCACCCCTGCTGAACACCTCTTTTCTCCAACAATTCCTCAATCAGAGAAGAAAGAAGCACAGTAAGAGTTGAAGAGATAGTCCTCTTCTACGTCATCCATCAAATTGCAACATTAGCCCTAAGCACCAGCTGTATACCTTTCTTAATCTTCCTTCTCCGTCTTCTCTGACTATAAATTCCCTAAGAGTGGTTTATTGTTTCTTTGTTTTTTTTTTTTTTGTTTTTCTTTGTTGTTGTTGTTTTCAACATTTATTGTAAGTCTCAGATCATTAGAGCTCCTTCTTGTCATTATTCATCATGAACTGTGACACCCTCTTGTATATTTTTCCTTGCATATGTGTCCTTGCCTTCCAGTTTTCATTCACTCACTCATTCAATCAGTAAACCTTAACTGAGTACCATATGGGTTAAGCTTTGAGACTATGGTGGTAAACATGATGGGCAGGGTTCTTGTCCTCATGGAGTTTATAGTCAAATGAGAAAGACAGTTGAGAAGGTATTTATATTACAATGTGAAAAGTGCTGTGATAAGTGTAAACCACTGAGTTCTGTGAAACACAGAGGAGAGAAAACTAACCTTAACCCAATTAAGGATGCACAGTGGGGCGAGCAGAGGTAGGGAAGGCAGGGCCATAGAAATCTTCCAGGAATTGACATACGAATTGAATTTTAAGGGATAAGTAATAAGCTTGGAGAAAAGGGTAGGGACATGGATTCACAGCAGAGAGACTAACACGTTCAAAGCCCAGGAAAGAAAAGAAAGCCGGATTATTTCAGGAAATATGAATAATGTGGTATGGCTAGACTAGAGAGTGGAAGCAGAGGAATACCTTATTTTGAAGGTGGAAACAGTCATCTGGATCACAATCATGAAGAACCTTGTAAGCTATGCTAAGGTTATAGAAGTGTTTGATTTTAAGCAGAGGAATCATGTGATGACATACGTGTTTATTTTATAATCAATCTGGAAGCAAGGTGGCGAATAAATTGGGTGGGGGAAGAAAGAGTGAAAGTGTGAAGACCATTGAAGAGAATGCCACATGGGGTGAGAAGCTAAAAAGAGAAAAACCTCTTAAAATCAAAGCAGAGTTTTCTAGAGTCTCCTGGTTCTCAAGAGGCAAAGATCAGCATTAAGGACTATCCAGGGGGAGGGCTCTGGTTACGTTGCAGGCCCTGGAGGGCTATGCTCTAGAAACAAGGGAGAACCAAAGCACTAGCAAACTGCAAACCACCCTTAATCAGCTCAGTCTCTGCTTGGGCTAAAATGATTGATTATCCATTCTATCTGCCTAGCAGAGAAAAGGATGGACACTTTCTGAAAGAAAAGAACATCAACAGGAGTCAGAGTCTCTACAGTTTTTATACACAATGTCCAGCATTTAACTAAAAATTACTGTGTGCCATGAGAAAAAACAGACTGTAGAAACAGACCCACAGAGGATCTACAAATTAGAGTTAACAGACAAGGACTGTAAAATAACGGTGATTAACGTGTGAGAGAAAATAGATGATAAGATGGAGAATTTCACCAGCGACTTGGAAGCTGTAATAAAGAATCAAGGTGGTGGAGTAGGAGTCCCGAGGATCCATCCTCCCATACAGATCAACAGTTAGACAGCTAATCACAAACAAAAACAGCTCTGGGAGAGCTCTTGGAGTCCACTTGAGAAACTTCAGCAACACAGTAGAACAAAAAGAAACCTGAGAATAATCACACAGAAAAAGGAAAAACAGCTTCATTTTGCCTGCATCATCCAGTCCTCCAGGCTGACACTGCTCAGTGCCAAGAGGGAACTCCCCAGCTAGAAAGAGTTCCCTCACCAAGAAAGGGAGAGCAAGGTGAATGACCAGCTTTTCCAGCCTTTCAGGGCACTACATGAAGGACTCACTTTGGTTTCACCCCACCCAGAGACCAGCAAAACTGAGATGGCTGGGAACAAGGAAGAAGGGCAGGGGCTAGCAGCCTCAGCCACATAGTGGGGACAACAGCAGTTCCCTGTGACCTGCTTTGCAGAAGACCCCAATAGCTTCTGCCACTGGGCAGCATAGTTTTCACTGGCTTTCACCCCACGGGTTATCATGTTGGAAGACACCAGCCATTGGAGTCCCTCCCTGCTAGCTCCCTACCTAAACCCCTGTAGCTGATCCCTGCCATTATGTACACACTCAAGGCTAACCTCTCCAGCTGTGCAACTGCATGTCCCCAGCCCAACTTCCAACACCAACCTCCATGGCCATGCACACCCCTGTGGTGGGATCCTGCAGCACTGGTGCAGCTACTACGGAAAGCAGGGTGGAGGTGCCTCAAAATATTAAAAATAGAACTACCATGTGATCCAGCAATCCCACTCCTGGGTATATCCAAAGGAAAGAAATTTACTATCTCGAAGACATATCTGCTCCCCCGTGTTCATTGCAGCCTTATTTAGAATAGCCAAGACATGGAAACAAACTAAGTATGCATCAGCAGATGAATGGATAAAGAAAATGTGACTGATATATATAATGGAATACTATTCAGCCATAAAAAGAAGGAAACCCTACTATTTGTGACATGGATGGATCTTGAGGGCATTATGCTAAGTGAAATAAGTCAGACAGAGAAAGACAAATACTGTTAATCTCGTATATGGCATCTAAAAATATCAAAGTCATAGAAACAGAGAGCAGATTGATGGTTACCGGGGCTGGGGTGGTGGAGAAATAGGAAGATGTTGGTGAAAAGATACTAACTTCCAGCTATAAGATGAATGCGTTCCAGGAATGTAATGTACAGCACGGTGAGTGTAGTTAACAATACTGTATTGTAAACTTGAAAGTTGCTATGAGTAAATCTTGTGTTGTTGCCATAATGACAACAGTAACAACAAAATGGTAAATGTGTGAGGTGATGGATGTGTTAAACTTATCATGGTAAACATTTTATAATATATACATGTATCAGACTTCCCTGGTGGCCCAGTCGTTAAGAATCTGCCTGCCAATGCAGGGGACACGGGTTCGATCGCTGGTCCGGGAAGTTCCCGCATGCCGTGGAGCAACTAAGCCCGTGTGCCACAACTACTGAGCCTGAGCTCTAGAGCCCGCGAGCCACAACTACTGAGCCCGCATGCCACAACTACTGAAGCCCAAGCTCCTAGAGCCCATGCTCTGCAACAAGAGAAGCCACCGCAATGAGAAGCCCGTGCACCGCAACAAAGAGTAGCCCCTGCTCGACACAACTAGAGAAAGCCCACGCACAGCAACAAAGACCTAATGCAGGACTTATATATATAAGATATATATTAAAAATATATATATACATATATGTCTATAAAATATGTATATATATACATGTATCAAATCATATACAATATATGGAAATATATATATAAAATATATATATATACACGTATCAAATCATCACATTGTACACCTTAAACCTGCACAATATTTTATGTCAATTATATTTCAGTAAAGCTGGAAGAAAAGAATCAAATGGAAATTATAGAACTGAAAGCTAATATCTGAAATTAAGAAGTAACTAGAAACATTTACAAACAAAATAGACCTGACAGAACACAGGATCAGTGAATTGATAGACAGTTAACTACATAGCTCCTAAATCGTAGTACTGAGAGAAGAAAAGAATAAAAAATAGAGAAAAGAACAAACAGACATGTGGCACACATAGTCTGTTTGTTCGACAAATTTGACAAAATGTCGAATATACATGTAATTTAAGTCCCAGAAGGAGAGGAGAGAGAACAAACCGGGCAGAATTGAAGCGATTATGGATGAGCATTTTCCAAAATTGAGTAAAGACACTAATACACAGATGCAACCACACACAGGCTAAATACAAACACACAAAAAACCACTTATAGGCATGTCAGAGTAAAATTGCAGAAGTCAGAGACTAAGTCTTAAAAGCAACCAAAGAGAAAAAGACAAATTACCTTCCAAAAAAGCAAAAGAAGTCTTAAAAATGACTTCCCCAGCCCAACCTGGAACATTTTGAAAATGACTCCCCTAAAATCAGGGTTACATTTATGAGTATGCCTTTAGTTCTTTTTCTGACAATTGCAACTTACTGTCAACCCAGTCACTTTCTCTCTGTGTTACTGACATTTCCATATTATCAGCAGATTCTCTAGAATGAGGTCCATGCTCAATGGGAGTATGGTATGGTGGAAATAGTAGGGCTCTGCTTCTAACAAGCTCTGTGACCTTGGACACGTTCACTAACTAAGCTCTTTAAACCTTGGTGATGTTTCTCATCTGTAAAATTCAGACAGTATCCACCTTGTGGGGTTAGTGTGGCAGTTATGTGAGAAATGCTTTTAGCACAGTACCTGTTATAATATAGGAATTCTGTGAAAGGCAGCCGGTATCCTCTTTTTTATTTAACATCTTTATTGGAGTATAATTGCTCTACAATGGTCTGTTAGTTTCTGCTTTATAACAAAGTGAATCAGCCATACATATACATATAGCCCCATATCTCCTCCCTCTTGCGTCTCCCTCCCTCCCACCCTCCCTATCCCACCCCTCCAGGCAGTCACAAAGCACCAAGCTGATCTCCCTGGGCTATGCAACTGCTTCCCACTAGCTATCTATTTTACATTTGGTAGCGTAGATGTGTCCATGCCACTCTCTCACTTCGTCCCAGCTTACCCTTCTGCTGCCTGTGTCCTCAAGTCCATTCTCTACATCTGTGTCTTTATTCCTGTCCTGCCCCTGGGTTCATCAGAACCATTTTTTTTTTTTAGATTCCATATATATGTGTTAGCATACGGTATTTGTTTTTCTCTTTCTGACTTACTTCACTCTGTGTGACAGACTTTAGGTCCATCCACCTCACTACAAATAGCTCAATTTCGTTTCTTTTTATGGCTGAGCAATATTCCATTGTATATACGTGCCACATCTTCTTTATCCATTCATCTGTTGATGGACACTTAGGTTGCTTCCATGTCCTGGGTATTGAATAGAGCTGCAATGAATATTTTGGTCCATGACTCTTTTTGAATTATGGTTTTCTCAGGGTATATGCTCAGTAGTGGGATTGCTGGGTCATATGGAAGTTCTATTTTTAGTTTTTTAAGGAACCTCCGTACTGCTCTCCATAGTGGCTGTATCAATTTACATTCCCACCAACAGTGCAAGAAGCTTCCCTTTTCTCCACACCCTCTCCAGCATTTATTGTTTGTAGATTTTTTGATGATGGCCATTCTGACCGGTGTGAGATGATAGCTCATTGTAGTTTTGATTTGCATTTCTCTAATGATTATTGATGTTGAGCATCCTTTCATGTGTTTGTTGGCAATCTGTATATCTTCTTTGGAGAAATGTCTATTTAGGTCTTCTGCCCATTTTTGGATTGGGTTGTTTGTTTTTTTGATATTGAGCTGCATGAGCTGCTTGTATGTTTTGGAGATTAATCCTTTCTCAGTTGCTTCATTTGCAAATATTTCTCCCATTCCGAGGGTTGTCTTTTCCTCTTATTTATGGTTTCCTTTGCTGTGCAAAGGCTTTTAAGTTTCATTAGGTCCCATTTGTTTATTTTTGTCTTTATTTCCATTTCTCTAGGAGGTGGGTCAAAAGCATCTTGCTGTGATTTATGTCATAGAGTGTTCTGCCTATGTTTTCTTCTAAGAATTTTATAGTGTCTGCCCTTACATTTAAGTCTTTAATCCATTTTGAGTTTAATTTTGTGTGTGGTGTTAGGGAGTGTTCTAATTTCATTCTTTTACATGTAGCTGTCCAGTTTTCCCAGCACCACGTATTGAAGAGGCTGTCTTTTCTCCATTGTATCAGCCAATATCTTCTTTCAAGATGGAGCATTTTCAGCAGAGCAGGCAAAGTGTTTACGAAATGTTTCACTTTCAGCAGGAGAAGCAACTGCAACCATCTGATGGTAAAGAAGATGATGGTGATGACGATGATGACTCTAACTGCCATTTATTGGAGCACTTACTATGTGCCAGTTTACCTTTATTTACCCCAATAGCAACCCTATAAAACCAGTACTATTATCATTCCCATTTTACAGTTGGGGAAATTGAGGCTTAAGGAGGATAAGCAACATGCTTAAAGTGGAAATGGCAGAGCCCAGATCCAAACCAATATGTCCCCACCTTTGAAGTTGTGCTTGGGATGTTAGATGACCCCCACCACTCATTTATGCGAGGCTGGCCATGGCTCTTGGCAAGACTATCTACACGATCCATCTGGAAGGCCTTTGTCACACCCCACAGTGATACTGCTTCCATGCCTCCTTCCACTAGCCTGGCCCAGTTTTCTCCGTAGCTCCTTCATTCTCTGCTTTTTGGACTTGTCCGCAACTGGATACCTCTGAAGTCTCAAAATATGACACTTCCTTAGGATTTTTTTTTTATGTGGTGAGCATTCTACTAGGTTGAACTTCCCTTTCCCACTTTTCACTTGTCTCAATGACATCTTGGTCCAATCCTACCAGTTTCTAACCCCTTCAATGAGTAACAGAGTTTCATTTTAGTAATTAAGATTCAGTCATGCTGATTTCTAAGCTTTAGCCTTTGATTTCATACAAAGGTCTCTGTTCTCAGGGCAGAGTTCCCAACATGGGTCTAGAGCAGAGTAGGGGGTTTCCTTCTCTCTTGTCTCTCTTCCCTCTTCTGCAACGAGAACTTTAGGGTTGAGATAGGAAGGAGGAAGAAAAATACAGACTGTCATTTGCCTGACTGTGGTGAGGTTCCTCTCTGCTATTTATGAGCCATCATTACAGGACAGTAGATTTTAATGATCCGCAATGGGGTGTATACCCCTAGGGGAGGTGCAAGATACTCCATTGGGTACTGTAAGAGAATATTAGAACTTGTAACAATAGTTTTTAATCCAAAGAAATTTTTAAAAGTCAGCTTCACTAATGTTTAATATGCAAACTGACATCAGCACCTTCCCTGGATCCATATATCAGATGGTCACAAACAAGGCCTGGAGGATTCGTGGGTAAGAGGGGAGTTCCACAAAGCAAATGACTTGCAACGGTGCTCTCCCGCATTTCTTAGCCTTTTAGTTTTGCAGTTTACCTGTGGAGGGTTAAATATGTTTATGCATAATGTTATCTAATTTGAGCTAAACCAACTTTAATATAATGGACAAAATGTTTCAGAAGATCTTTGCAAGGAAGCCATAGGTTGAAGTGAATGCTAATAATGCAAACACAAACAAAGAAAACGGCAGAGCAGAGGTTTCCCATCCTCCCAATATAAACACATCTTCATCTCTGTTTCAAGGTGAAGACTGAGACACTCTAATCAGATGCAACAGAAAGTCAGGCAAAAGTTTTGCTAATTCTCAAGGAGACAATTCGAAATACCGAGTTACATTCACATCTTACGTCGTTTGCTTTATCACACAGTCCCATTCTACACATTTCAATATAAATAGTTAAAACATAAGCATCTCTCCTGATGCATTACTGTTGCCTGCTTCCTTTATTCTTTGATATAATATAAATAGATGGAGGAAGGGAAGGATTCCAAGATGATTTCAAAGTATCAGTCCTGGGTGACTGGATGAGTTGTGATGTGGAAAGTTAACAATGAAATGGTAGGTGATGCTTTTGAGCAAGTAAAACCTGAGGTCAGAAGAAGACATCTAAGAAACAACTGAATAAAACAAACATACACAGAGACAAACACAGTGCATTTAGAGATATATACTTAAAGCATTGCATTTTGAAGAACTTGAAAAATTGGATTTATAAATTCAAATCTCTATAAATGGAAGGATATTGTCCCAGCACACCAAAGCAATGTGCTATATGACACTTACAAAATACAGACATTCAATCCTGAGTGCATTTATAAACAATAACACATTTTGAGGGAAAGGTTTCAGTTCCAAATTGGTGGTGCATGAAAAAGTGTAAACACCATGCCATTTTAATTATACAATTTGCAAATAAAATATTGCATTTAAAAAAAACCCTGACTTCTCAACAGAAACCATAGAAGCCAAAACACAGTGGTGTTATTATAGTGTGAAAGAAAATGACTTGCCAAAGCAAAAATCCACAACCAGTGAAAATATTCTTGAAAAATGAAGGTGCCATACTTATGTCAGACAAATAAAATCTGAGTGAATTTATAGTCAGCAAGGCTACACTAAAGGGAATTCTTTAGACAGAAGGAAACAATCCCAGATGGATACTAAAAACACAGGAAAGAATGAAGAGCTATGGACAAGTAAAGATATGAGTAAAAACAGATCGATTTAATTGTACAAAACAGTAATAGTAATGCTTAGTACGGTTTAAAATATATAGAGAATTAAAATGCATGACAGGGACTTCCCTGGTGGTCCAGTGGTAAAGAATCTACCTTGCAATGCAGGGGACACGGGTTCGATTCCTGGTCAGGGAACTGAGATCCTACATGCCGCAGGGCAACTAAGCCCACGTGCCACAGCTACTGAGCTCATGTGCCTCAACTAGAGCCCGCATGTGGCAAATTACAGAGCCCATGGGCTCTGGAACCCCCGCACCACAACTACAGACCCCATGTGCCCTGGAGCCTGCGCGCCACAACTAGAGAGAAGCCCTCCCGCCACAATGAAAGATTCCACATGCCTCAACGAAGATTCCACATTTCACAACTAAGACCTGATGCAGCCAAAAATAGATTAAATAAATAAATAATAAATATTTTTTAAAAAATAAACAAAATGCATGACAACACCATGGAGTTTGGGTGGGGTTCATTCCAATCTCTAACTTCAGGGTTAGGCATGTCATACAGATGTGGCCAATAAAATGATGATTGGTTGAGTGAGGAGTATATGACCAAAGAGGAACCCGTAACAAACCAGCAAGCACCAACCCTGAAACTTTAGCTGGAAGTATTATGGTATAGGCATTTTTTTCCACTGGGGTTGCTAAGCAGCAGGTTGCAAGCCTTGAGATTCCAAGGCTTAATATAACAGTGGGATGGCCTATCTGAAATGAATCCAGAACAGAAGGAAGCAGAGATGATAGACGGACAGAGGTTTATTTTGGATTTAAGATCCTGGATCCACCCATACCTGAAGTTAGCCTATCTCTGAAATTTGCAATATGTGTATTAATTAAGTTCCTTTTTAAAAGTATGAATACAATAATGCAAAATGGGAGTGTAAATGGAGTTAAAGAACCTTCAGATTATAACGTTATTGGTAAAGTAGAAAAGAAATAATTTGTATTAGGCTGCAATAAGTCAAGGATGCACGTGCAACCTCTAAGGCAACCACTAAAAGAATGACAAAAGAATGTACAAGTGGGGACTTCCCTGGTGCTCCAGTGGTTAACAATCCACCTGCTAATGCAGGGGACAAGTGTTCGACCCCTGGTCCAGGAAGATCCCACATGCTGCAGAGCCCACGAGCCACAACTACTGAGTCCGCGTGCCACAACTACTGAACTCCGTATGCCTAGAGCCCGTGTTCCGCAATGAGAAGCCACTGCAATGAGAAGCCCACACACCACAACAAAGAGTAGCCCCCCACTCGCCACAACTAGAGAAAGCCTGTGCACAAGCAACAAAGACCCAATGCAGCCAAAAATAAATAAATAAATGAACAAATTTATAAAAAAATAAAGTATAGAATGTGATGATCATATATATATATCATTGTAGAATGATACCAAGATCAAGATAATTAACACATCCCTTCACTTTACATAGTTATCACAGTTACCTTTTTTGTGTGTGTGGTGAGAATGCTCTCAGCATCTTTCAAGTGTACAATACTGTATTATTAACTATAGTAACCATGCTCTATATTAGATCCCCAGAACATATTCTTCTTATAACTGAAAATATGTACCCTTTGACTTGTATCACCTCATTTTCCCCTCCTGCAAAGCTTTGTCAACCACCATTCTGTTTTCTGTTTCTTTGAAATCAGATTTTTAAAAAAGATTCCGACATATATACACTACCGAATGTAAAATAGTTGGCTGGTGGAAACCAGCAGCATAGCACAGGGAGATCGGCTCAGTGCTTTGCGCTGACCTAGAGGGGTGGGATAGGGAGGATGGGAGGGAGGCTCAAGAGGGAGGATATGGGGACATGTGTATGCATGTGGCTGATTCACTTTGTTGTACAACAGAAACTAACATAGTATTGTGAAGCAATTATACTCCAATAAAGATCTATTAAAAAAAAAGATCCATATGCAAGTGATACCATGTAATATTTGTCTTTCTCTGTCTGGCTTATTTCACTTAGCATAATGCCCTCCAGATTCATCCATGTTGTTGAAAATGGCAGGATTTCCTTCTTTTTATAGCTAAATGATATTCCATTTCAATGAATATCCAATGAATGGATAAGGAAAATGTGACATTTTGTTTATCCATTCACTGATGAAGGACATTCAGGTTGTTTCCTTATCTTGGCTATTGTGAGTAATGCTTCAATGAACATGGGGTTGTAGCTATCTCTTGGAGACTGATTTCAATTCCTTTGACCCAACGCAGCCAAAAAAAAAAAGAATGTACAAGCAACAAGCTAATAGAAGAGAAAATCTGAATAACAACAACAAAGATTAATGTAAAAGAAAGCAAAAAAGGAAAGAGAAGGGAACATAAAACAGCTGAATCAAACAGAAGAAAAACAGCGGGAGGTAAAAATCCAAACATATTTCTAATTTCATTAAAGTTGAGTGGACCAGTGATGAAAATGTTCAAAAATTGATTGTGGTAATGGTTGCACAACTCTATGAATATACTAAAAGCCATTGAATTGTACAGTTTAAATGGGTGAATTGTGTAGTATGTGAATTATATCTCAATAATTTTTAAAAAGTGAATGGACTAAATATACCAATCAAAAGGTCAAAATTGTCAGACTGGATAAAAATAAAACTCAACTACATACAGCTTACAAAAGATACACCTTAAATATAAGTTGAAAGTTAAAGAATGAAAAAAGATATATCCTGCAATCACTAACCACTAGAAAGCTGATGGAGCTGTACTAATACCAGCTGTACTAATACCAGTACATGATCAGAGATAGAGAAGAATATTTTGTAAAAATAAAAGAATCAAATGACTAGGAGAATATTACAAATTCTAAAGCCATATGCACCCATAATAGATAAAAAGCAAAAACTGTTCGAGCTGAAAGGTAAAATAGACAAATCCACAGCCACAGTAAGAACAATCTGATAGATGGAGAGCAAATCTTTAAAAATACAACATTCATTCATGATTAGGAAAAAACCACTCATAGCACATTAGTAATAGAAAGGAACTCTTT
Organism: Pseudorca crassidens; assembly: GCF_039906515.1. NCBI lineage: Eukaryota > Metazoa > Chordata > Mammalia > Artiodactyla > Delphinidae > Pseudorca > Pseudorca crassidens. The sequence continues at coordinate 17,367,274 of NC_090317.1, read as the reverse complement.
TAATCATATAAAGTGTATCTACAAAAAAAAACACCCCAGATCAAACATCATGCTTAATGATGAATTATTGAAAATTTTCTCCCTGAGGTCAGGACTGAGACAAGGAAGTCTGTTATCACAACTTCTATTCAACAAAGCTTGGAGTCCAGTGGCAATAACACAGGAAAAAGCAATAAAGAGTATATGGTAGGAAAGGAAGAAAGAAAACTGTCATTATTTACAACAACATGAGTTGCACTAAAAAAAAAAAAAAAAAAAAACTCCAAAAGAATCTGCAGAAAATCTATTAGAATTAATAAGCAAATTTAGTAAAGCTACTTGATAGTTTATATCTAAAAAATCAAGAGTATTTCTATATAATAGCATCAAGTAAATATGAAATGAAATTTTTAAAGATACCGTTTACAGTAGTATCAACAACATCAAACAACTAGGAATAAATCTAACAAAAGATGCCCAAGAGCTTTAAACTGAAAACTAAATAATATCGAGAAAATTTTTTAAAAAGACAAAAAATAGAGTGATACACCTTGTTTATGGATTACACAACTCAATATGGTAAAGATGTCAGTTCTCCCCAAATTGATCCATAAACTCAATGTAATCAAAATCCCAACAGGTTGCTTTTATTCCACTAAGAAATTGACACGTTGATTATAATATTTATATGGAAAAGCAAAGGGTCAGGAATAGTCCAGACACATTGTGGATCTAAATGAGAATGATACACCAACAAAACTTCTACAAGAAAGTAAAGAAGAATATTTTTATGACCTTGGCAAAATTAGTGATTTCTTGAAGAAGACCAAAGGCATTAACCATAAAATAAACAATGTGGAAAGGAATAGGTGTGCCTCTGTTCCCATAAAACTTTACAGACACTGAACTTTGACTTTCATGTTATTCTTTAGAAATCATTATTAATGTATAAAATTAAATTTACAAATTATTTTATAAAATAAATTTCACAAAAATGTTTACCAAGTAAAGTTTTACAAAATATTTTTTAAAAAGGAAAAAGTTCATAAACTGGACTACTTTAAATTTAAGAGATTCTGTTGATTAAGAGAGTAAAAAGCAAAGCACAAAGTGGGAAATGATATTTGTATATTATATAACTGACAAAGGGCTTGCTTTTATCCAAAATATATAAAGAATTCGTACAAATAATTATGAAGGCGGCAGAAAAATGAAGAAAAGACTTGAAGAGGTGTTTCTCTTTTAGCACTGCTTTAGCTACATCCCACAGATTTTGATACATTGTATTTTTCATTGTAATTCATTTAAAATATCTTCTAATTTACCTTCAGATTTTCTCTGACTCATGGATCATAGGGAAATCTGTTGCTGAATTTCTAAGAGCTTGGAAGTTTTTCTTTTGTTGTTGTTATCTTGGTTTCTAGTTTTATTCCATTATGGTCAGAGAAATTTTCAATTCTATCAAATTTGTTTTGTTTTATCACCTAGAATATAGTCTAGCAGGCTCACCTTACAAGAAATACTAAAGGAAGTTCTTCGGACTGAAAGCAAGTGACCCCAGAAGGTAATCTGAATCTACATGAAAAAAAAAAAAGAGCCCTAGTAAAGGTAATTAAGTAACTATAAAAGACAGTACAAATCCATATTTCATCTCCTTTCTTCTCTTCATTAATTTAAAGAGCAACTGTATTAAGCAATATGTGTATGATTGTATTGTTGTGCCTGTAACATGTAAAAACGTAATACATTTGACAATAACAGCACAAAGGAGGTGGGCGGAGGCAAGTTGTATTGGGGTTAGGAAATGATACCAGGTGGTTACTCAAATCCACAGCACAGATGAAGAGGACTAGAAACAGCAAATAAGAAGGTAAATGTAACAAACTCTATAAATATATACTTTGTCTCTTTTCTTTTTAAAATATTAATTAATTAATTAATTAATTTGGCTGTGCCTGGTCTTAGTTGCTACATGTTGGATCTTCTTTTAGGATCTTTTTTTAGTTGCATCATGCAGGCTCTTAGCTGCGGCATGTGGGATCTAGTTCCCTGACCAGGGATCAAACCCGGGACCCCTGCATTGGGAGCGCAGAGTCTTAACCACTGGACCACCAGGGTAGTCCCTGTCTCTTTTCTTTTCTCAGCTTCTATACTACACATAAAATTATATAAAGTAATAATTGTAACATTGCATGTTTGGGTTTGTAACATATATAGATGTGATATGTATAACAATAATAGCACAAAATGGGGAAGAAGGAACGGAGCCATATAGGAGTATAATACTTCTATATGTTGCTGGAGTTAAGTTAGTATAAATGTAAAGTAGATTCTGGTAAGTTCAGATGTATATGAGAAGCCCTAGAGCAACCACTAAGAAAGCAACTTTAAAAGCAGAATAAAAAAATCATTAAAAGTATGAAATTGTTACACTAGGAAATACTTAATGCAAAAGAAAGCAGTAAGGAAGAATAGAGGAGTATAAAAGGCATGAGGTTACAGTTGACCCTTGAACAACATGGGGCGTCAACTCCCCCACCTCTGCGGTCGAAAATCCGAGTATAATTTATAGTCAGCCCTCCATATGTGCAGTTCCTCTGTATCCACAGTTCTGCATCGGCGGATTCAACCAACCAGGGATTGTGTAGTACTGTAGTATATGCATTTATTGAAAAAAAATCCATGTATAAGTGGACACACACAGTTCAAACCCATGTTGTTCAAAGGTCAAACGTATATAGTAAACAAAACCGGAAATATCAATGAAAGTCCAACTATATCAATAATAAAATCAAAAGTGAATGGATTAAACAAGCCAATCAAAAGGCAGAGAATGTCAGTCTTGAGAAAAGAAAACAAGATCCTACTATATGCTGTCTACTAGAGGAGTCACACTTTGGATTTAACGATGCAAATACGAAAAAAGTCAAAGGATGGAAAAAGATACATCATGCAAGTAGCAACCATAAGAAAGCTGGAGTGGCTATACTAATATCAGACAAAGTAGACACCAAGACAAAATCATCACTAGACACAAAGAAGGACATTTTATATTGATAAAAGAGTCACTCCATCAAGATCATATATGAAGGGTTTCCCTGGTGGCACAGTGGTTAAGAATCCGCCTGCCAATGCAGGGGACATGGGTTCAAGCCCTGGTCCTGGAAGATCCCACATGCTGCGGAACAACTAAGCCTGTGCCCCACAACTACTGAGCCTGCGCTCTAGAGGCTGTGAGCCACAACTACTGAAGCCCGCATGCCTAGAGCCTGTGCTCCGCAACAGGAGAAGCCACTGCAAAGAGATGCCCGCGCACTGCAATGAAGAGTAGCCCCTGCTCGCCGCAACTAGAGAAAGCCCGTGCGCAGCAACAAAGACCCAACGAAGCCAAAGATAAAATTTTAAAAAAATAATATATGAAGTATAAACATATACACCTACTACAGAGTCCCAAAATACATGAAGCAAAAACTGCCATAAGTGAAACAAGAAATTAGACAATTCAACAATAATAATTGAAGATTTCAATACTTCACTTCTGATAATGGATAGAAAAACCATGCAGAAGATGAAAAGGAAATAGTCTTTTTTTCTTCCAGTTTTATTGAGATATAATTGACATTTCTCACTGTATAAGTTTAAAGTGTACAGCATAATGATTTGACTTACATACGTCATGAAATGATGACCACAGTAAGTTTAGTGAACATCCATCGTCTCATAGAGATACAAGAATTAAGGAAATAGAAAAACAATGCTTTTTCCTTGTGATCAGAACTCTTAGGATTTACTCTCTCAACAGCTTTCATATATAACATATAGCAATGTTAATTCTATTGATCATGTTGTACATTACATCACTAGTACTTGTTTATCTTATAACTGCAAGTTTGTACCTTTTGACCACCTTCATCCAATTCCTCTTCCCCCTACCCCTTGTCTCGGGTAACCACAAATCTGATCTCTTTTTCTATGAGTTTGTTTGTTTTTGAAGTATAATTGACCTACAACACTATGCTAGTTCTTGCTACACAACCTACTGATTTGATATTTCTATACATTTCAAAATGATCAGCATGATAAGTCAAGTTATCATCTGTCACCATACAAAGGTATGGCATTATTATTACATATATTCCCCACACTATACATTTCATCCCTGTGACTCATTTATTTTGCAACTGGAAGTTTGTACCTCTCAATCTCCCTCACCTATTTCTCTCCTCCCCCCACCCCCATCTCCTCTGGAAACCACCTGTTTGTCCTCTGCATCCGTATCTCTATTTCTGTTTTGTTATGTTTGTTCATTGGTTTTGTTTTTTAGATTCCACATATAAGTGAAATCATACAGTATTTGTCTTTCTCTGACTTATTTGATTTAGCATAATACCTTCTAAGTCCCTTCATGTTGTCACAAATGGCAAGATTTCATTCTTTTTTATGGCTGAGTAGTATTCCATTGTATATATCTTCTTTATCCATTCATCTATTGATGGGCACTTAGGTTGCTTCTATATCTTGGCTATCGTAAATAATGTTGCAGTAAACATAGGAGTGCATATAGGAAATAGAAGTGTTAAATAACACTATAAACCAACTAGAACTAATAGATATATATGTATTGCTATATACAGATATATATGTATATCTATCTATCTATCTATCTATCTATCTCCACAAAATAAAAGCAGAATATACATTCTTCTCAAGTGCACATGGGACATTTTTCAGGATAGACTATATATTAGGCAATATCATAAGCCTCAATACATTTAAAAGAATTGAAACCATACAATGTTATCTGATGACAGTGGAGTAAAATTAGAAATTAATAACATAAAAATACTGGGAAACTCACAAACATGTGGAAATTAAACAACATATTCCAAATAAACAATGAGCCAAAGAAATCACAAGAGTGATTACAGAATATTTTGAGATAAATGAAACTGTAGGCACAACAAACAAAATTTATGGGATCCAACTAAAGTAGTGTTTACAGGGAAATGTATAGCTGTAAACACCTACATTAAAAAAGAAGAAAGATTCAAATCAATAACCTACCTTTCCACCTTAAGAAACTTAAGACAAACAAAAGAACTAAACCCAAACCAATTAGAAGGAAATAATAAAGATTAGAGTAGAAATTAATAAAGTAGAGAATAGGAAAAGAATAGAGAAAATTAATGAAACAAAAAGTTGGTTCTTTGAAAAGTTCAAGAAAATTGAAAAAACATTTAACTAGATTAACCAGGAAAAAAAAGAGAAGACTCAATTTACTAAAAACAGGAATGAAATAGAGGACATTACTACCAACCTTGCAGAAATAAAAAGGATTATAAATGTATACTATGAACAACTATGTAACAAATTAGTTAACAGACAAAATGAACAAATTGCTAGAGAGACACAAACTACCATACCTGACAGAAAAGGAAATAGAAAATTATGAATAGAACTATAATAAGCAGAGAGACTGAATTAGTAATTTTAAAACTACCCACAAGGAAAAAAACAAAACAAAACAAAACTAAGGATTTAAAGACTTTACTGATGAATTCTACCAAATATTTAAAGAAGAACTAATAGCACTTTTTCATAAACTCTTCTAAAAACTAGAAGAGGAGAGAACACTTCCTAACTCATTTTATGAGGCCAGTATTACTCTGCCACCAAAATCAGACAAAAACATAGCAAGTAAAGAAAGCTAAAGACCAATATATCTTATGAAAACAGAAACAAAAATCCTCAACCAAATACTGGCAAACTGAATCCAGCAACATATAAAATTAATCATACACCATGACCAAGTGGGATTCATCCCAGGATTCCAAGGATGTTTTAACAACCAAAAATCAATTAATGTAATGCACCATATAAATAGAATAAAGGACAAAGCTCACATGATCATCTCAATAGATGCAGAAAAAGTATTTGACGAAATTCACCATCCCTTAATGATAAAAATGCTCCATAAACTAAGAATTGAAGGAAACTTTCTCAACCTGATGAAGGACGTCTTTGAAAAAACCCACAACTAACATTGTATTTAATGGTGAAAGTTTTTCCCTAAGATCAGGAGTGAAACATGGATGTCTGCTCTAGTCACTTGTATTCAACATTTTTTATTGAAATATTTTTGACATATAACATTGTGTGAATTTAAGGTATACAACATTTTGTTTTGGTACATTTATGTATTGTAATATGATTCTCATTGTAGGGATAGTTAGCACCTCCATCACATCATATAATTATCATTTCTTTTTTTGTGGTGGGAATAATCAAGATCTAGTCTCTTTGCAAGTTTGATAATCATAATACAATATTGTTGTCTATATTCACTACACTGTGTATTAGATTTCCAGGATTTATTTACCTACTAGTTGCAAGTTTTTATCCCTAAACAACGTCTCTTCTATTCAACATTGTACTGGTGGTTCTAACTAGGGCTTTGGCAAGGAAAAAAAAAGGCATCCAGATTGGAAATGAAAAAGTAAATAATATTATCTCTATTTGCAGATAACATGATCCTGTATATAGCAAATCCTAAGGAATACACTAAAAACCTACTAGATATAATAAATGAGTTCAGCAAGGTCATGGACACAGGACCAAAATACAAAAATCACTTGTATTTCTATACACTAGCAATGAACAAATTGAAAATGAAATTAAGAAAATGATTCCAGCAGATGCAAACTATTATATATAGAATGGATGAGCAACAAGGTCCTACTGTATAGCACAGGGAAATATATTCAATATCCTGTGATAAACCATAATAAAAAAATATAAAGAAGAATATATATATACGTATGACCGAATCACTTTGCTGTACAGCAGAAATTAACACAATATTGTAAATCAACTATACTTCAATTTTAAAAAAATGATTCCATTTACAATGGTATCAAGGAGAAATAGGAATAAATTTACTTAGGAATAAATTTAACAAAAGATGTGCTGACTTGTACACTGAAAACTACAAAATACTGATGAAAGAAATTAAAAACCTAAAATATTAAAAATCATCCCTAAAAAGCTGCTTAATGAAATATTTAAATAAATTTGAACACTTTCAAAAAAAATCATCCCACATTCATGATTGGAAGACTTAATATTGCAAAGATGGCAATACTTTCCAAACTGACCTACAGATTCAATTCAATCCTTTATCAAGAACCCAGCTGGTTTTGTTGCAGAATTTGATAAGCTGATCCTAAAATTCATCTGTAACTTCAAAGGACCCAGAATAGCCAAAACGACCTTGCAAAGGAAGAACAAATTTGGAGGATTCACATTTCCTAATTTCAAAACTTTCTGCAAAGCTATAATAATCAAGACAGTGTGATCAATGGAAGAGCACTGAAAGTCCAGAAATAAACTGTTACATTTATGGTCAACTGATTGTCAACAAGGGTGCCAAGACCATTCAATCGGGAAAGAATGGTGTTTTCAACAAATGGTGCTGGGACAACTGGATATCCTTGTGCAAAAGGATAAAGTTGAAACCCTACCTCCCACCATATGCAAAAATTAACTAAAAATTGATCAAAGACTTAAATGTAAGAGCTAAAATATCTTCTCAACAAAAGTGTTGAGCACAGATTACGTAGATTTTACTAAGTAGAAACATCAGATTTCTAGACTTGCAGGGATTAGTTTCCAGCTCTCCAAAAATGTACATTCATTCACTTTGTTATCTTCAAGATACCTTTGTTAGACTAGCTGTTTGCAATCAGGTCCTTTGCACCTATAAATTCATTGTATAGGCTTATCCATGCTTAAAATGCCCATAATTTTTACTCATCATAAAGGATTCTGGATGTCATCAAAACTTAACCCTTTTTTTCTCAGGAAAAGTGTTCTCGGGGAAAAAAAGTACAGAGGTGACTTGAAATTGTGAAATCAAAATTGGATTCCAAATAAGTTAGAGTTTTCATAAGAAATTGAGGAAGCACTGTTTAATTTGACTGCCCTTTACTGGGTGACATTTTATTTTGAGTTCTAAAGCCATCTGATTTCCAAAATTTACATTGGCACTGTCTACTGAATATGCAGAACGATGAGCAAAGTTGATAAGATATCAACAATCTTTAGTTTTATATTTTTTGCAGCTTCACTATGATCTTAAAAGAAATCAAGAAGATGATTTGAAATTCTCCTTTTAAAATCAAAGTATCTAAAAGCTAGGAGGAACATTTTTCAGTTGCCATGATTTGACACATCATTTGATTTACTGTAGAAAGCATGATTCTTGGTAAGATCTGACAAAATCAACTCCATACTGCTAGGGGCCAACCCATCTTGTACCAAAATTTCCCCTTTTGTTCACCCACAGGACATTTTAGTTGCTATCTTGGAATGAGGAAACGTAACTTTATTCAAAGAGCAATGAAGAGAAAGATAGAATAATGCATGTTTGTTGGTATGGTGTATCTAGGGTAAATCAGTGGCCACCAATTTCAGCTGAACATTAATGTCTTTCTGGAAGACCCAAAGCATCTAATTGATTTATAAGCACTTATCTGTCTTATACTTCACTTGTGATATTCAATCTCCATATATGCTTACACATCCTGTTCTCTGCCATGCCCAGTCCCAAATTCTTTTCAGTTTATTGCGCAGTTATGTTCTGTTTTGGTTGTTTACCTCCCTAAGCCAGTTGTGTGTGCCCTTCTACCTGTCATCAAAATAACATAGTCATTTATTTAGTTTTCTTTTTGGGTGATTTCTGGGTCAAGCTGGAGTTGGTATTGTGATTGTATTCATTTTCTTTATCTGACCACTCAGAGCACAATGCTCATAATGTTAAAAATTAAAGTACCACTATCTCCATACAAATTGCAACAGTTAATCCACAGGCAAAGTCAAAGACAGAATGTTACAAATCATGACTGAAATACATGTAAATTACAAACAAAGTTGCATTCCTCTGAGTGATACAACAATGAATGATGGGCTATTGTGAACAGCGGATCATGGCTGCCAACATCAGTGGTCAGGGTTAAAGACAGCAACGGTGACTACGGATAGATAATCGATGCCATTGGACACTGAAAATAGCATTGCTTTCAGCCCCTGCTTTTGGAGCCACAGTATGGGTTTGGTACCTTTCCCTCAAACATGAGCAACCATTGCTGAAAATTGATTTTTTGCATACTGGGGAAGAGTTTCCTGGGATGCAGGACTTTCAGTGCTAAAACTGGGACAGTACCAAGGAAATCAGGATAATTGGTCCCCCTATTATGTCTTTGTTAGCCTTCCAGAACACTGGAAGGGCTGTTTCTGTCAGTTTTGTCCAGCTTTTTTTTTTTTTTTTGCGGTACGCGGGCCTCTCACTGCCGTGGCCTCTCCTGTTGCGGAGCACAGGCTCTGGACACACAGGCTCAGCAGCCATGGCTCACGGGCTCAGCCGCTCCGCGGCAAGTGGGATCTTCCCACACCGGGGCACGAACCCGTCTCCCCTGCATCGGCAGGCGGACTCTCAACCGCTGCGCCACCAGGGAAGCCCCTGTCCAGCTTTATAGTTGCTTTTTGGGGGAGAAGATGTGTTAACTTTCTTAATTTATCATGCTGGAAATAAATCTCTCATACTATGTATACTACATATTATTTTTAGTGTGCCTCTCTTTTACTAAACTGTAAACTCCATGACAATGGGGATTTTTGCTTGTTTTGACCACTGCTGTATCTCTGGTGCTTCGCACATCATTCATAGGCACTCAATAAATTTTTTTTCTTTTTTCAATAAATATTTTTTGATGAATAAATGAATTAATGACACCTGCAGGAGTGCTGGAGATTAAATTGGAAGAGGGAAAATTAAATCAGATAGCCGAGTCAGTAAACTGGTAGAGTGGTCCAGGTAGGAGATGGTAGAGACAGTGGAGATAATGAATAGTAGGCTGATTTTAGAGATAATTAGGAGTCAAAATTGCCACGATTACTGATAGAGTACAGATGAGTGGGGGGAGTGAAATAGAGGGTGGTGTCAAGGATGACTCCTTGATCTATGGCCTAAAGAACTGGGTGGATAGAGGTGCCAGTCAGTGAGTTAGCAAACAGTGGACCAGGTTTATAGGGAGAAGATCACCAGTTCTGTTTCAGACATACTGAGTTTGAGATGCTTTTGAGGTGACTAAGCAATTTCAAATAGGCAGTTGGATATATGGCCCTAGAATTCAGAGGAGAAATGTTGACTAGAGAGCTAAATGAATGTTTTGTCAGTCCCAGTGGGTGGTAAATAAAGTGGTGGGTGTGAATGATTACCAAGGAAGAGAGAGAACAGGGTCTAAGATCAAGCTGCAATTGTACTCTGCATGTGCTTAAGTTTTTCCTTGGATTAAAGAAAGGAAATCACTTGATTGTCAACTGGAGCCTAAGTTAGGATTTCAAATCATAAACGTTTTAATGATTTTGCAATGCAACAATTAGAAGAAGTTTCCAGGTTTTCTCCTACTTTTCTTTTAGGTCCCATTTTTAGAGACGAGGCATGTTCATGGCATACTTGGTATCCATTGGTTGTGCTTTTTTTAAATTTTGGTGAAGGTTGTGACTTTAAGTATTTCTCATGTCCTCTTGTGTTTTCAGCACTGTGCTAGGTGCTACGGAGAATATAAGAGATACCTACCTTGTTGACTCCTGAGGAGTCTTCTAACTATTGGTAGGAAGAATTGCATATTAAAATTGGAAGAGATCTTAAAGATAATCTAGTCTGATTTCATCATGTTTTTTAGAACCTGAAAGTGTGTCCCAGAAAGATGAAGTGACATTTCAAGTTCAACATGAAGCGATAGAGATCTGATTAGAAGCCAGGGCTCCTGATTTCTGTCTAATCAAGTTCACTACTGTTTTTCACTAAATCACTCATTCATTTAACAAACACCGAGTGTCTAAATGTTCTAGGCACTTGTGGTAAATTATGCTACTTTTTCTTTTTTCTCCCGCTGCGGAGCACAGGCTCCAGACGCGCAGGCTCAGCGGCCATGGCTCACGGGCCCAGCCGCTCCGCGGCATGTGGGATCTTCCCGGACCGGGGCACGAACCCGTGTCCCCTGCATCGGCAGGCAGACTCTCAACCACTGCGCCACCAGGGAAGCCCTATGCTACTTTTTCATTAGCATTCACGTCTGGTGATTAATAGTAGCATCCATGATACCCTGGGCATTCAATAAGCAGACTTGATGGACAACTGGGTGTGGCTTATAGCTAGATCATCCACTTTCCATTTATAGCCATTTCTTCTCTTAATGCCCGAGGGAAGAGGAAGTAAGTGGTAGATTAACATATGAAGCAATTAGAGAATAACATAGTGTATACAGTGTGTAATTAATTGCTAAATTGCATTAAATGATTCTAAGTGCAACAGAGAGTTGTAGGAGCCAAGGCCCAGAATACAAGACAGCAGTCTCAGACAGGACAACGTCTCCCAACAGCAGTAACCACTGGCTCCCTGGCATGTTCCTGGCATGTCCAACATTTATGGGACAAGCACTATGCTAGGTGCGAAAGGGTAGAAAAAGGATTAGGACATGGTCTCTCCTCCCAAAGAGCTCACTGTCTAGTGGGAAAGACAGAAGTACATATAATTTCAATATAATGTGGTAAATGATGAGATCGAGGTCTGGCCAGGATGCTATGGGAGCAGAGGAGGGGAGCTTCACCCAATCAAAGGGTAATTAAAGCTTCCAGGAAGTGAAGGGCTGACACCTGAACCAGGTTTTAAAGGCTGCTAGGTCCTAGCAAGTCGAAGAAAGCTGTCAGAGGAGTTGTAGGAAGCAAGAACAGCAGAAATAAAGAAACAAAGGCCTTTTGTCTCCCTATGCCACTTATCGGAAAACCTGGAGACAGCTATAGCTACTCTTAAGTAGAACACTCCATATGGCTGCCCATAAAGCTAGCTCTTGTAGCTAATGGTTACTGAGCTCTGTGGGCCAGGAACTGTGCCAGCTGCTGCATGTGGATTATCTCAACCAATCCTCAAAAAAAAAATCCTTGAGACAGGTACTTCCGTCATCCTCAGTTTACAGATGAGGAAACTAAGGCTGAAGTAACTGAGAAGTTAACCTGAAACTCGGATTTTTGTCCAGGCCATTTGGTTTTTGTCTCCTGGCACAGACTATATCTCATTGTGAATATTAGCTCCCCACAAATCTTATTCATATATAATTCCTCTAGTTTTTAGACTTATTATTATAATATGTGAGATTAGTGTAGACTTGTCTGATCATGTTATTTAACCAACAGCAAAAATAGGGCCAAGGAACAAAGATGCTCAAGATTACCTGGGACCCAATGGCAAAGCCAATTATAAGGATGTGACCTCACATGTCCTCACTAACAACTATGTCTAAGAATGATATTTATCAGAATGAAGTCTCTTGGGCACTCAGATGAAACTGATGACACGCCCAAGTGAAAAGGTTTTTTTTTTCTTGTTTTCAGCTTGAAGGCTATAGGTCAGTGGTTCTCAAACTTTCGTGTCTATAACAGTCTTACCTGGGGAGCTTGCTAAAAATATAGTTGCTGGGCCCCATTTCATATCTATGCCAGAATTACTGGGGTGGGGGGCTTGGGCTGCTGTATTATTAACAAACTCTTGAGATGATGTCATTCCATTCCAATTCCACTTCTCCCTGTTCTTCATTACAGTCTCTTTCCCATTCTCCATTTTCTACTCTCTTTTCCATTGTCCATTCTCCACACCCAGCTTCAAATTGCTAAACTAGGGAAAGACATCAACACAAAGTCTCCCGAGGTCCCCATCTCCTCACTTAGGTACAAGGGTAGCTCCGTAGGGTGGCCAACAACAACAAAAACTAAGTAGAGGGACTTCCCTGGTGGCTCAGTGGTTAAGAATCTGCCTGCCAATGCAGGGGACACGGGTTCAAGCCCTGGTCCGGCAAGATCCCACATGCCGCAGAACAACTAATCCCATGCGCCACAACTACTGCCTGTGCTCTAGACCCCGCGAGCCACAGCTACTGAGCCCCTGTGCTGCAACTATTGAAGCCCACACGCCTAGAGCCCGTGCTTTCACAACAAGAGAAGCCACCGTAATGAGAAGCCTGCGCACTGCATTGAAGAGTAGCCCCCGCTCGCTGCAACTAGAGAAAACCTGCGCACAGCAACCAAGACGCAATGCAGCCTAAAATAAAATAAATTAATTTTTTAAAAAACTTAGAAAAAACAACCTAAGTAGAAGAGCATAGGCACCAAATGCTGGTAGTCTACATTAGCAGGTAGACCAAACAGATGATATGGCAGTTAAGGGATACAAAGAATAATAATAATTGCCCTTCATATTTATTGGGGCAAGAACTTTAATGTACGTCATTATCTGTCCTTGTGCTCCATAACAGCTTTGCAAGTAACAGTAATCTCATTTGACTGATGTATAAACAAAGGCTCAGAGAAGTCAAATGAATAACCCGAGGTAACTGCTAGTTAGTGGCAGGCCAGCAATTCAAACCCAGGTCTTCTGACTCTTATGCAGCATCTCACACAAATATATAGCATTCTATCGTTTTTCACAGAAACATTTAATATACTTAATCCATCAACTTTAAAAATAAAGAATAAAAAATATAAAATGTATCCAACATACAAAACACAAGTAGACTTCAGTTCCATGTAAGTGACATTTGCTTCCTTCTGAACCAATCGTGCAAAAGTTGTCATAATTTTACAGTGGTTTATGTGATTAATTGATTAAGGTCTTTCTCCCCCACTACACCCAAATGGACCATGTCCATATTTATCTAACACATAGTAGGTGATCAATAGGTACTTAATGAATGAATGCATAATCCACTGGTGTTGATTACAGCTAGAAGGGAGTGAATTTAGGCACTACGTGAATTTAGCCTTTTTGGTTAGGCAGGAGCAGAAATGTTAGCGGTATCTTACACAAAAACACTGAAGATGGGGAAAAAATTACTTTTTAGTTGCTGGATAGGATGAACTTGCTTGTACTAGACATAGTGATTTGAGCTCAAGGACAGGGCTAATCTAACCAGAGCAGATGCAGTTGCTAAATGGTTGTTTACAGGGTAGTGAAAGTCAAGAGACTGTATCAATTCTACAAAAAAAGAATGAGGGAAGTTTCTTAATGTGTGGTCCTCAACAGATTGGCATCAGACTATCTGGGCAGTTTAAGAAGGCAGATTCCTGGACCCAAACCTTCAGAATCCTCCAGGTGCCAAAGAATCTGCATTTTTAACAAACTTCCAAAGTTTAAGACTGGCTGGACTGGAAGGGGGTGGGGGTCTAGGACTCTGTCTAGGGAGAAGCCTGCATTTAAAAAGAGAAGAAGAGAAACCTACAAAAGAGACTGAAATAGCAGCCAGGGAGCCAGAGTCAGAGTCCATGTTACAAGACAAGGAAGGTGAAAGTTTCAGAACAAGTAAATGGCCTAAAGTGTCAAATGTAACAGAGACGTCAAGAATGAAGACGGAGAAAAGTTGTGAAGATGGGATCCAGATTTTTCTGGATCTGGACCTGTCTTTTAAGACCCAACTCAAAACATTTCCTCCCCAGGGATGTATTTCCTGCTCCACTGGACAGAGTCCACCAAACTTTGCCGTATGTAATTCTATTATAGCATTTCACCTATTGCACTGAAATTCTGTTTTTCTTTCTTATTAGAAATACCTGTTTTTCTTTCTCATTAGACTGAGAATTCCTTGAAGGCAGGAGCCGTGTCTTACTCCTTTTCAAATGTCCAATGTCTGGCATAATACCTGGCATACAGAAAATATCTGCAAATGTCTGCCGAATGAGTGATGGGAGAGCAATGGGAGGGAAAGAACACAGTCTGGCAGTGAAGGTAGAGTCTAGCACTGAAGGTAAATGAGAGCAGGGCAATTGATGCTGCTGGAGCAGAAAATAAGTAGGGAATCAGTTCCTCCAGAGTACAGAAAAGATGTGATTAAAGCCACAGCTTTAGCTTTAAAAAGCAGAAAGGACAATTCTCTCTCTGAATCTTGAAGGAAGCCAGAGAGGATGGGTGTACAAGATAAAGTAGCTTAGCTCAGATGGCCCTACTCTAAATAAGTCAGGAAGTTAAAGACTTTGCTGAGAGTGAGGTACAAAAAAAAGCAGGATCTAGGGCCTGAAGCAAAAAGTGAAAGGAAAAGGAAGAGTGTTGGTGGAAGTGTGCTGGTGAATCAATAAGAGATGAAGAGATCCAATGCTCTATCCTCAGGCATTGTTAAGAGCACGTTATCACAATCTGACTCCTTTCTGTAGCCCTTGAAATAACAGGCTGCATGTATCAGTCATGCTAACTGGAACTGGCTACCAGACCTGGGACCTGAAACTAACTGGAGTCACTGATCTCTTCCTCTCCTGAACTCTCCCTGCACTTCCTTTCCACCGCAAATGCACGTGCTGCAGTCCATCCTCTATAGTAGCTATTTGTCTTTTCCTTGTTAGACTGTAAATAGTTGAGGGCAAAGGCTGTGTCTTATTCACTGTTGCATTGTACCTTAGCATAGTGCTTTGTACATAATAGAGGATGTCTGTACCAGGCACACACCTAATATAGCATTTATCACATCATACTGTGTTTGTTTGCTTGTCTGTCTCCCTTTTTAGACCATGAGCTCAAGGTCAGGGATTGAGTTGATCTATGTCTCTCTTGTGTTTGGAACTTAGCAGCTGTGCAGATGTTTATTCAATCAAATTTTGTTAGAAGGAATGCATGGATGAGAGAATGAATAAAAGAGAGTAAAATATGGGGATTTGTGAAGAAATCTAAAAAGATGACATACTGCACAGGCACTAAATTTTGTCAATTACACAATCTTCAGTCTCATCCTGACATCAGTAAGTGTGTAAAGTTGGTGGAAAATGATGCTGGGCCTGGGGGGAGGACCTGTTTTCAAACACACTGTGAATATTTGGAATACACATTCTGGATCTTCTTATGTAAATTTCCAGCCACTCCCTTTCAAGGGTACAGGGCCTGGGTGAAAGGGCTAAGGGTGCTGCTTTATCCACCCTTATTAGGTACCTGTTCGTATGGGATACAAGGTTACATCAAACATGGTTACTGTTCCCTTGAGGATTACAATTTAATGTTGTCATTGCAGTGAAAAATAAAAAGAATGATGAAGCAGCATAGAAACAGCAGTGGATCAAAACAATGAAAATCCACTGCTTTCCCCCGCCCCCTTTTTTTTTTACAGGAAAAATAGCTACTTGAAGGGCATCTTTAAAATTTCATTGGTTTGTTAGGAACTTCTTTTCTTTTCTTTTAAACCACTGGCTAGCAGTCTGTGAGCCCAGTAGAAAATAACAAAAGCTGACCCTTACATAGGGCATACTATGTGCCCAAGCGTTATTCTATGTGATTTACATATATTAACTCATTTCTCTTAACAATCCTATGAGATGGACACCACTGTGATCTCCATTTTGGATATGCTGAAACTGAGGGACAGAGGTAATGCAACGTGCTCAAGGTCATAGAGCTAGAAGTGGGGGAGCTGAGATTCAAACCCACACAATCTGGCTTCATACATCAGAGGAAAGCGCTCAGTTTAGGTGTCAGGTTTACTTGTGTGAAATATGAAGAAAATCACTTATCTTTTCTGATTATGAAAAATCTCAGAATTTATACAGGGCCTGTTATACGCCAGGGACGCTAATACACGGTTTACTGGCATTATCTCATTTCTTCCTCACAATAAACCCGTGAGATACTATTTTTATCCCCATTTTAAAGACACAAATTTAAGGCACGGAGATGAAAAATTATTCACCCAAAGATTGAAATCCAGGCAGACTGACTCCACTACGAGCTTCTCAGTCTTTCCTGGCAGTAAAACGAGAGAACGGGGGACCTCAAAGGGATGCCACGAGAGTACAATGAAATAATGGATATGAAAAGGCCTCGGTGAACAAGTGCAAGGGATAAGGCCTACCCACTTGAATCACTGTTGAAAACTGGTTACCCGGGGCCTCTGGCCAACGGTTTCTAGTCCCAACCCAGCCCCTTCTCCGCCCAACCCACAGCGATATCTTTGAATCTCTTTCTCTATCTCCTCCGATCCTGCCCCCAAACACTTGGCTGAGCGGCGGACCGGAGAATAGAAGGTACGCGCGCGAGCAGGAGGCGGGGCCTGCCGCCCCGATCCGTACCGGGGATGGCTTCTGCACATGCGTTGTGGCTCTACGGCTTCAGCTGCCTCCTCGCTGCAGCCAATCAGGGCCCGCGGCGCGCTCGAGACGTATTAACGCTATGTGAGTCGTTGCGTGCGAGGGGGGCGACGTAAGGGCGCTCCGCGAGCCCGTCTGTTCTCGAATGAAAGGAAACAACCTCCGGCGACAGAACCCCGCTCGCAGGCGCTGCCGGAGAACCAAGACCGAGTTCTTTCTCTTTCCCCTCATTGGCGCTTCTCCCCTGCCGTTCGCCTCTGGGCCCCGCCGGTGAGTCCCCACGGTACCTTGGGGCCCCCCATTCTCTGCCCGGCGGGAGAAGACAAGGAGGATGGCGGTGGCCAGGCCGCCGCCCCTGCCCGTTGTTAAGGGGGACTCTTGGTGGTCTCGCTTTATTGTCAGGGACCCCAGAAGCGCCGCTCATTGAAGGCGCTTGGCAGAGAGGCTGCTGAGAAAAGTGCTTCGGAGGAGCCAAGGGAGAGGTTAGGCTTAAGCCTAGACTTCGGGGGAGGGGGCGCAACATTTAAGGAGGACAAAATACCGGGAATTTTTAGCCTTTGCCATCGCTTAGGACATATTTGGGAAGGAGGGAGACTCCCAGTTTGGGAAGAGTGAGAGGAAGAATTGTTAGGATGGCAAGAAGGGTAACCTTACGGAATGAGGAAAAACTCCGGGGTGGGGGGAATTAGGGGTGAAACTGAGATAGGAAACGAAGACTATTAGAGGACGAACTCCTGGCGGGAGGAGGGTTAAAGAAAGTGGTAGGGTGATATTTTCCTGGATCCAGGAGGATTGGAAAAGGACAATTAGGGGACCCTGACTTTACGACCGAAAGGAACCTGCTAAAGTGCTTTATTGGAAGATAGTTTTGCGAGTTTATCTAGCGCTTGATTAGAGGGAGATCTTGGAGTCTACTGTGTATTGAGGAATAAATAACGGAGAGGCTCCGGTACGTTATGTGTACCATCCTTTATTATATGGACGAGCAGCACGGCATTCTTTTGAAATTTCTTCGTTTCGATATTCTGCGTGGAAGTTGAAAAATCCTTTAATTTCGAAAAACCTTTTCTTTTTATCGGCTTACTACGTAATATCAGGTCTTATTCATACAGTTCAAATTCTTTCTCTACCCTTGGGTTTGAAACAACTGGAAAATTCCTTTAGTTTCCTTTTGAATAACCGCAAAAAGCAGTGCGAAGCATGTAATAATATCGTGCAACCAAATTCAGGTGCCCTTCCGGTTCATCTCTTATTCGTTTATTTCTCTCCAGTGTAACTTTCCTGACAGAAATACTGCTTCTTGGATCGTTTATATATTTTGATCTGTATATTTCAACTTCCTTGCGTGTGGAATTGTTTGATCTTCCGGAACTGCAGTTTTTGTTTTGTTTTGTTTTTCCGTGAAAATGGTCTTTCAGATATCAGACACTGAATGAGCTCTCGAGTTGGTTCTTGAATGCTCTCCTTGATGTTTCAGGTTATTTCCACATTGGTGCTTTAAAGCATCTTGGAAAATCTGAAATGCACTGATTGCTTCAGCCTAACTAATCGGGTTTTTATATTTTTTCGGACATGTAAATTATGTTTCTCACGCTGTTATCTTTGCCTCTTTATTTCTGCTTTATAACATTATCCATAATGCTATGTTTCTTTTAAGGAAAAGGTTTCATTGTTGGGTGGAAGCATCAAAGTTTGATCTCCCCATGCCCTGAAAAACCTTTTAGACTAAAATTAAAATGCCATATACTGTATGGATCATTATGAACCCCTTAATATTGGTCCTTGGAATGCCCTTATTCTCCTCAAGTAGAGACCACAAATGTGACAGCGTTAGATAAAAATCTGCATTTTTATGATGAAGACATTTTTACTAGGAGTCATTGTTTCCATGATGTTCTCCACTTCATGTTTTACAAGGAGGCTGTAAAAAAAATTAGCAAGATATGCACAGATGCATTATTTGAATTTTAGTGGAAAAATCCATTTACTCATTGCACGTTGGGGAAAGTTTTTAATTGGTTTGGTGCACTTTTATGTGCGTTTCTGTTCACTTTACAAATTATATTTAAACTGATTACAGGAAAAATACACTAGAGTATTTTTGAATGCAAAATAAAGTGTACCTTTTTTTCTCTTTTAGATTTTGGGGTCTTTGATACCTAGAAAAGTAGGTTCTCAAAATTAGGATGAGAAATTTACCTGTTTATAAATGGAAAGAGGCAGGATTCAATATGGGTAGAATTTTGGGGACACCATTTTCAGAATTAATTTTAAGAATAAAAAGTGATGTTCTAATCTAGGAATTTACTTTGTCTTAAGCTGTTTTTATAGCTTATGCTAAGGTTGTACAGAAATTACACATTAAGACGTCTGTATAGATTGGATTCATAATGTGCCATCCTTTCAGCTGGCCAAGGATGACCAGGAGAAATGCTGAATACATTACAGTGCTTTCAGAGTGCTTACTGTTCATTGCACAGTAGTAAAGAAAGCTAATTTAGAACTCAAGTAGCAAATTCTGGAGCTATTTATGAATTTTGATGTTTTGCATATTTAATTCTAAAGATGTTGGCAGCTACATTCTTGATAAAGCAACTGAACACATATTTGCCTGAGCAAATGCAAACACACTTCCCCTTTTGTTTCTTTTGTTTCTCTGTTATGTTCTTTTTTTTTTTTCTTTAATCCTAAAAGTATTTGCTGCCTGTTTTCAATCAGTTTCACGGTTTATAGCCAGTGCTATGAATACAGTACTGTTGTAAAGTATCCGATGCCATTTGGAAGAGTGAAGTATTTAAAATTGTAAATAGCCTTAAGAGTTTGTTAAACCCATCAATGCAGAGACTGTCAGGGCCTTTGAAGTTTCATTAAAGAGAAAAACCTAGATGTAAATTGCTGAGAAGACCTGTTTCTTTGTGACTTCGTGTTCAGTTTTAAGTATTTGCATTGTTACATTGTAAAGCACTGAATGGTTTGCAGCTACCACCTTGCTGGCTTCCAACTGCTCCTGTTCTTGTTGGTGAGCAAGTGCTTCTCAGAAAGAAACAGTGTAGTGTTAGTGAGTCCATTTTTTCAACATATTTTGAAAATGTTCAAATGTATGGAGGAATGGAAAGAATTTAGTAAATGTTAACACAAAAATTTGAGATTTTATTGACTGTAATGTGTGTTGTGGTAACCTGGGTCCTGAACTGCTTAGTTATGTTGATTTGGGAAACCTCCACAATTCAAATAACTGATTCTACATTTGTTTATAGTCTTCTGAAGAATCCATGTTGAGATTGATGATCTAAATCTGAAACCTTCCATGTTAGAGCTTTTCTTCCCTTTTTTTGTTTGACTATACTACCTATAGTTATAATTTGACTAAATTTAAGGCTCATTCAGAAAAATTTTCCTTTCTTTATACAGTATTACTAATTAAGGTATGAAAGTTACTACATTTAGAACACGACTGTCAGTTTGTAACTTTAATAAGCATATTTTTGGAGTAACTCTCAGAGTCAGGTAATACAGTTGTTCTTATAAATGATTGGTTCCTAAAGTCTGCGTTTTTGAATAGACTGGTGTAAAGCTGAATGTTTTCCTTACTTGCAAAAGGAATACAATAGCAAAAACTAATAAAGATGTATACGTGGTTTTTTTAAACTTGAAAATAATTCAACTTTTAAAAATAAGTGTTCCAAAGTCATGGTTATGTAAATTCATTTCTCATTTGTTGGATTATCAATATGTGAGCTTTAAGGAGTTGTGCAGTTACAGAATTCTGTTCACCCTGGATATTGTGTAGTTCTCTTATTAGTTTTTGCTCTGCTCTTAGATGTATAATTCTTTGTCTCCTTGAAGGGGCACCTAGCTAGCTATACATGAAAAATGTTTTTCATTAATTATGTCAGCAGATGACTATTTTAATATCATACACTGTTCGTGTTTTATGTATCCATGCAGAAATAGTTCTAATTATTTCACATGTCCCTTAATTTGAGAGCAGTTTGATTTTTCTCAGTACTTCATTAACTTATCTTTATGCATATGCTGTACATTTTTTAAAATTACAGAGGTTTGAATATTAATTTGTCTATACTAAATAGCTATTTTTAAATGCATATATTAAGACCTAGGTCAAATATTAAGCAATTTATATTACTGTGTAAACTGATTTTTAAAACAAAATTAACCATTTTGTTGCCCTTCTTATTCTCTGTAGCATTTCTTGAGACATAAAGTGGCATTCTAAAGGCAATTTAAAAATCATGTCAAGCTCAGTTGAACAGAAAAAAGGGCCTACAAGACAGCGCAAATGTGGCTTTTGTAAGTCAAATAGAGACAAGGAATGTGGACAGTTACTAATATCTGAAAACCAGAAGGTGGCAGCACACCATAAGTGCATGGTAAGTATGCCCGCAGCAACCAAGAGATCTGAAACCATGAGAATCTTAATAATGAATATTCCTGATTACTAAACAAAACAAAACAGCAAAACCAGTTAAACTTCTAAGAAATGGTTTCTCCCTAATGCTATGCCATTTTTACTTGAATATTTCCTTTTAAATTTAGCATCTTATTCACTGTTTCACTGTAATTTCTTTATATATGAACCTTAATTTTTTTTAAATGTAATTTATAGCTCTTTTCATCTGCTTTGGTATCATCACACTCTGATAACGAAAGTCTTGGTGGATTTTCTATTGAAGATGTCCAAAAGGAAATTAAAAGAGGCACGAAGCTGGTAAGTTGGTATTTCTGCCTCTTGAGAATAAAACTTACTTTAAGCTCATTAAGGAGGAAATTGCTTATTTTAGAGTGTATCGTGTTATTAACTGAGTGTAATTTTTTTAATTCCAGTCTTATTTTTTTTCCCCAAATCAGCAAATTGCAAGGCTAGGTTTAACTTATTTGTCAATCAGTGAAAAAGGAGTGAATCAATATGTATATTCATTTTTTTTCTTTTCAAAAAGAATTAAAATCTTCTTGGAGGCCATGTTGACTTACAAAACAAGCAGTTTGCTTAATTTGAATATTTCATGTGTTAAAGTCTTCATTCACGTATATTTTGATAATTAAAATTCTGAAATGTTTTCATTTTCCATTAATAAAGTAATTGTGATCATTACAAATGAAGATGACAGAACCCTTTCAACAGGAAAATGTTAGTAGTTGCTGCACAACGTATTTTACCATGGTTCAGCTATACAACACAGCATTTCTGACTTTGGATAACTTTTGGTGAATCTTACAGTTTTTCTGAAGCTGTGCTAAGTGTAATGTTCCTACAGTTGTCTTCACTACCAAGTAACCAGTTTGGCAAGATACTGTATTGCTCTGTTGGAGAGGTAGTGTCGTCTCTGTTGCTATTTAATACATTATGGTTTACATTGAGACAGTGTCTTCTCATTTGGTTATTTTTCTCCTCTGAGCTCTTTATTGAAATTACATCTGTAAATGTACCTTCAGTAGCTCCACTATCAAGTGTTTCATTATTTTAAAGATGGGTTTGGCAGAACATATATCTATGTTCCTAGGCACTAAGTAATCTCATATTTCGTAAAGAATCTAATGGGAAAGGGGGGGCTATCATTTTTTTTTTTTTTTTTGCGGTACGTGGGCCTCTCACTGTTGTGGCCTCTCCCGTTGCGGAGCACAGGCTCCGGACACGCAAGCTCAGCGGCCACGGCTCATGGGCCCAGCCGCTCCGCGGCATGTGGGATCTTCCCGGACCGGGGCACAAACCCGTGTCCCCTGCATCGGCAGGCGGACTCTCAACCACTGTGCCACCAGGGAAGCCCGGGGGCTATCATTTTGATGTCAGGAATAATCTATTTTGAAAAGTAGTCAGTTTTCTAGTATTAGTTGAAAAAAAAGAGAAAAGCAATCTGAAGAAGTTCAAAGATAACATTTGAGATTTGTTTTAAGGATAAATAGTCTCAAACCCTAGAATCAGTATTGGCACAAATGGGAATTCAGAGGTCAGACAGTTTTTGTTGTAGTGAGACCTTAACTGTGAAAATGTTTATATTCCCCACCCTCAAAACTGTAGATAGCAATAGAATGCTGCATTTTTTTAAAAATGAGTTTTTTTTTAATTTGGTGGTTTTAGATTTCTTCATGTTACTGTGGCTTGCTGAGTTTTGAGAACCAGAGCAGTTATGTTTTTATTTCCTAGTCCTTAAAAACAACTTTGGGTACAAAGAAAGAATACTATTTACTTGAAGCTAGTTGTACTGTAACCCTTATCACCCCATTATTTATTCCTTGGCATTATGAATATTCCTGGAAAATGCATCTACATCCTGACTTGTTAGCATTTTTGTTATTTGACATGGCTGCTCTAGTCAGAACAGAAGCAGTTTTGGTCCCTGGTGTTACTGTGTTATTAACAAATGCAGTGCCTAGTTTTATATGAAGCAGCAGCATACATCTGGCAGTATTGCTGAATTCAATGGAGATTTAATTTATTTGTACCTGTTTGTGCAGAAAGCATCAGAACTTTGTACAGATTTCACTATTATAAATGGTTTTGATT
The DNA here is from genome assembly GCF_039906515.1 of Pseudorca crassidens. Lineage (NCBI taxonomy): Eukaryota > Metazoa > Chordata > Mammalia > Artiodactyla > Delphinidae > Pseudorca > Pseudorca crassidens. Next base: position 17,343,603 of record NC_090317.1, on the reverse strand, counting down.
AATTTTTAATGGTATGGTGTAGGGAGTTAATTTTTTTGCCCAAGTGTAGTGAGTTATAAATAACTAAGCTTGTTCCTTGATCTAGGGAGTAGAACAGTATTGGAGGTTAAGACCACAAGCTTTAGTAACTAACTAGCTGGGTGACCCTGGGCAAGTTGATTTACTTCTCTACACCATGTTTTCTTCGCCTGCCAAAAGGAGATAACGGTAGTACTTGCCTTCCAGGGATATTGTGAGAATCAAAAAAGAGACGATACAGGATTTAGCATGGTACCTGGTACATGGTTAAGACTTGATAAATGGTAGCCCCTGTTGTAGTTATTGTTCGTAAGTAATAATAAGATCCTGCTAATATTGTTGTAGGCTAATGAAAAGGATGCTGGGCTGGGAATTCTCGAGGCCTGTTTTTAAATAACTGCCACTGACACATTATATAACTTAGGACAAGTCACCAACAGTAAACGGATAATGCTGTATCACTGCTTACTAAACAGTGATGTTGCATAACTAAAGAGTGCTATAAGAGATATAAAGAGTTACCTTAGGAAAGGTGTGGGTTTTTTCTTTTTTCTTTTCTTTTTTGGCTGTGCCGCATGACTCGTGGGATCTTAGTTCCCCGACCAGGGATTGAACCTGCGCCCTTGGCAGTGAAAGCATGGAGTTTTAGCTAGTGGACCACCAGGGAATTCCCTTAGGAAAGGTGTTTTGTAGCCATTTTGAGGCTGTGGGCATCCAGCATTGAGGAATAGTGGCAGAAGGAGAGAACTTTTGAGCCAGGTATATAATTTTGCTCCCTTTCCTTCTCTTAAAATGTCAGAATTTAAATAATTTACATAGGGGCTAGGACTGGAGTAGCATTTGTATGTTTAATTTTGAAATAATTTTTTTTTTCTTTTTTTTTTTTTTTTTTTTTTTTTTTGGTGGTACGCGGGCCTCTCACTGTCGTGGCCTCTCCCGTTACGGAGCACAGGCTCCGGACGCGCAGGCTCAGCGGCCATGGCTCACGGGCCCAGCCACTCCGCGGCATGTGGGATCTTCCCAGACCGGGGCACGAACCCATGTCCCCTGCATCGGCAGGCGGACTCTCAACCACTGCGCCACCAGGGAAGCCCAATTTTGAAATAATTTTTAAGTCACCTTTTAACCTTTAGTTTTGTCCCTTCCATTACATCATTTTTACGTGAAATACTATCAAGTAACCAAAATTCCAGATTTTGGTTTTCTTATTTACTTTTCCCTTTGTAGATTTGTCTAAGCAATAAAAGGGCCATAAATCAAATAGAAAGGGAGAAAAAAAGTGAAGAGTTTCATGTAAGTAGGTAAGCTACGTGTAAACTAGATAATCAGTTTCCATAATTGACTTTTTAAGGCATTTTATCCTGTGAGTCTGCCCTGGCTCCTGTTCATCTAGATTTTAGGTGAAAAGTGGGTCATGAATTCCCGTTGAAAATAATGAAAAACAGGAGTGCTGGTCCATGGGTGCTTTTAAGACAGGTTCCAGTCTGTATCTCGTGCTGGCTCCAGAGGTTCTCACTTGCCCCAAAGAAAAGTATAAAGAGAAGAGTCTGGGGTTTGAGGTGAAAGTATATAGGCGGCCAGATGGGTCAGAGTCTTGAGAGGATGGGAATTCACAGTAGAGCAGGAGGTATGGGTGGCAAGTGTGTTCTTGCTGCCATAGGCCATTTTCCAAGATTTTCATGTCAGCCACAAGGATCAGGGAGGAAAGCCATTCCACACGAACATATTCATCTCTTTTACATCACCTTTAAGCACCAAGATGGACCAGGAGACATTTGCCAGCCTACTAAGGTTTTTATAATTTGAGACTCTGTTTTTGCAATTAAGACAGATTTTTTTTTTCCAGAATGGTTTCTAGTTCCTCTTGAATTCATATGTGGAGACACCACATCTGTACCATCTACGCTTATTCTCCAGCCATCTAGCCAAGAAATGCAAATTTCCAAGTAAGATTATGAGTTATCGTTGCCGTTTTCATTTGTTTAAGGAGACACTTGAGTATATTTGAAGAACATACTCTTGCTGGATGAAACTAGGTGGTGAGATCATTAAGAGTATCTACATCGGGGGAATTCCCTGGCAGTCCAGTGGTTAGGACTCGGCACTTTCACTGCTGGGACCAGGGTTCAATCCCTGGTCAGGGAACTAAGATCCCACCAAAAAAAAAAAAAGGAAAAGAAAAGAAAAAGAGTATCCACATCAGATAGTTACTGTTAAAATTGGTACCTATGTCACATATATCACAGACTCTAGGAACAGAAGGAGTTGAGAGGCCATTTAGTTCACTTTCCTTCCCCTTAGGCAAGATTACCTAAAAGCCATGTAACATAGATTTTTTTGTCTATCTTATTTTAAATATATCAAGAAATTGTGATTCTACCCAAGCAACCTGAAACAGGACCAGTATTATATAACACTCTTCACAGTTGCGAAATTCATCCTCCTGTATAACTCAAGTATCTCACTTAAGTTAGAGTCATTTATTCTAGGTCTGCCTCTTTCCATTAAAAGAAATATTTGGTTTTTTCTATATTAAAAATGAAAAGTCCTTCATAAACTTGATGACTATCCTCAGGTCATTCCTAAACTTTCCCTTTTTCAAACTAAATTTTACTCACATGTCTTAAGAAGTCCTTTGAACATTTTTCCTGCTTTTTTCAGTAGCAGAAATAGCTAACATTTATTGAACACTTAATATGTGCTAGGAACTGGGCTAAGTACTTTAAATACATGAACCTTTTTAATCCTTACAGTCATATTGTGAGATAGGAAGGTATTCATTCTCACTTTACAGATCAGGAAACTGAGGCTCAGAGAAGTAACCTGACTATGGTCATATAGCTAGTAAGTGGCAGAGCTGGAATTTGAATCCAGGGCCAGTTAACTCCAAAGCCAGAACTCTTAATCTCCAAAGCCAGAACTCTTACTCTCTAGGTTATACTAGACTGCCTTTTAAGCTACCTAACCAAAAATCACATTTTAAAAAATGTAATGATTAGAGCTTAGAAGTTTTCTAATAAAGATGGAAATAGTACTGAACTTAGGACATAATCAGACTCCTATTAATATATTCTGTTAATAGCATTGTTTTGGGGACAAAAATCCTACATACATACTATGTAAGAATATGCCAAGTCTCTATTGCCCTCAAGATACTTTTTGTAGCCTCTGAAAATAAAAAGACAAATTTTACATAGTGTTTAGTTTATTTACTCAGTACCAGTAGAGTGCTTGGCACCCCAAACAGGGTGTCTCATTTTGAGAGTTCATGATCTAGATATTGGGCATGCCATGAATCTGCATACATGACAGTTTATAGATACACCTTTTTATTCTGTGCGGGAGGGATCTTGCCAATTTAGGTGGTTAAGACTACTTCCTAGAGATGGTAAGTTTAAAAAAAAAAGGATGAGTCCATGAAATAGGTTAACTATAACAGAATGGGTCATTGAGACTGGCAGTAATGGATTAGAATTGAGAAAGGTGGGATGATTACAGGGTCTTCAAACATTAGCAGGAATTTCAACTTAGATAGGAGGGGTAAAGCAGGATTTTTCAGGAGACAGGTGATACACAGTAGTCATTGTGGAGGATGAAGTATAATAATGGCAGCATATTTGTCTGCTGTACATAGATGTCCTGCAGGCATCTTAAACTCAACCAGTATTTATCATCTCCCTACCCTGAAACCAGATTCTCTTTCTGAATCATTTACCTTCAGTTCTTCCTTCTTCCACATCAGTCACATCGATTCTACTTCTGGGATGTCTCAGCCCTCTTGTCTTTCTTACTGCGACCCTGTATCCAGTCTTCCTCTTCCCATCCTTCCAACATACTGCTGGTATTTACTTGATCTCTACTTTTATAACCTAGTATCACTCACTTCCTGACTCCAAACCTTTACTGATTCCTTACTGCCTACAAAATAATATCTGCCCTTCAGAAGTCGTACCTTAACCCACTTTTTCCATTCCTAATGTCATCCCCTCTCCTCTCGGTTTCCCAAGTATCCTCTGCTTGTCCCCATATCTGTGCATGTACAGATGTTATTCATCTCCTAGCTGCCTCTCAGAACTTCTGTCTGTTTCTGAGTCTAACTCAACCTTCACCTCTGTCATAGAGTTTAACAGTATGCATTGTACTTGTTACACGTGCGCAAGCCATTCTTCTCCACTGTGTTGTGAACTCTGGGAGAGCAGACTGTATTTTCTTTGCCCAGCATAGGATTAAGTGGGGGAAATGCATGGAAAACACTTAGCATGATGCTTGGCGTATCATTTGTGCTCAGTTATACTCTAGTAAGTGGGCACTCATTAACTGTTGGCTGAATTTGAAGGAGGGAAGGGCTTCAATTGGATGATAGTGTGAAGCTTAAATAATGGGCTAGGTGTAAATTGACCACGGAAGTAATAGTATAAGCATAAAATTCCTGTGTTTTGGTTAATCAGTGTTTTAGTGTTGTTTGCAGCTCTAGCAGTTTGAAGAGGAAGGAGAGAAATCTAGAGGGAAAAATCAGGTTGGTTATTTGTTCAGGATGGTGGAGAGCTGTGTATGCCTCAAACAAGGGCGTTTTCATGTTTCTTCAACCTTCACTCTACCAGTAGGGTGTTAAATTTTTGTTGTTTTCCTCAGGCATTGTATTCGTCAAGGCCTCCATCTAGATTCTAGAAATCATCTGTCTGTCCATTTATCAGATACTTAATTGGGTGCCTACTTTGTACCAAGCACAATGCTAGACACTTTGTATGCAATCATGAATAAATGTACTTTAGCCTTAGAAGTATGTAAAGAATGCCACAGGGGAGCTGGGAGAGAGGACCATAATTAATTTTACCTGAGAAGTCAAAAGACTTCATAGAAAGTGACATTTGAAGTGTGTTCCACTGGGAAAATGATGCTGTAGAACTCAAAGGGGGAAGAGTTTCAAGGAGGAGGAAGTACTTTTGACAAGTATTAAATGAATATTAAATGCCAGTGCTATTTAAAGTAGAGTGTGTGTGGCTTATTTGGCATTCAGTAAGGGTAAAATGGAGCACCCAAAGTGTATAGAACGCAACCACTGCTTACTACATACAAAGAAGCAGAAGATGCCAGGTAATTAATGGTGCTACCAAATCCTTAGAGCACTGGTACTTAACCAACTATTAAACCAGAAAGGGGTGTGGGTGGGTTGCAGATAGGTATTTTCTGAAAAAGATTCCCAAGTGATTTTTGATGAACACTTTCCGTTACGGACCATTGCCTTAGGACAGGGGTTGGGACACTTTGTGTAAAGGATCAGATAATAAATATTTAAGGCTTTGCTAGCCATATTGTTTCAGTTGCGGTCACAGACTATACACAAAGAAGTGAACATGTCTGTGTGCCAGTAAAACTTTATTTATGAAAACAGGTGATGGGCCGAATTGGGCTTGCAGGATCCTTGCCTTACAGTATTTTGGGGGAAAAACAGGTAAATTTTTTCCTGAAGATTTGTTCACTGGCTTCGTTGTCATCTGTGTAACTAAGTGTACATGCGTCATGAATGTATTTGTATAAATGTGAATTTTTCGAAAGCTCATTATGGCATGCAGATTAATTTAAATGTGCGCAGATACTTTACCTGTCGTTTATATAAAATGAACTTTGTTTTACTTTGGAGGTGATTAAGGAGAATGAATGTGAGGCCAAAGAGAAACTTCAGATCTAATGATGAAGAAAATCAGGTCTTTGACTATTACTGAATAAATTAATTTTTAAAAAATTCACAAATTTTTTTCCTTTGCCTTCATTGAATATTGATACTTCTTTGTAATTGAGAATACTGTAAATTTATGTCATTATATAATCACTTCTCGCTTATTTGTGCTAATGGAAGAGAACCCAAACCAGTAGTATAAAATAATCTATGTCTGGTTTTGGGGGGATGTCTTGGTACTTATTTGAGCATGGATTGTAGTTGGTGTTCTTCACAGATTAAGTATAGTAAGCAGCGTGGCACTTTAGAGTACCCTCAGCCTGAAAGACCTACATCTTAGAAGAGCTTAAACAAAAAGATCTGAGCTCAGAAAAACTCTGAATCTTTCAGATGAATAAAACAAACTTCAAAAGCTCCGATAAGATAATTTTATATTCCTCATAATGATGATTCATAAAGTTGGATGGAGTTGGAGTATGTGATATTGAGAGCTAGGTCAGGAGACTAGGTTAAGTAAGAGCTTGACAGGCTTACTTGCCCTCTGATTTCCAAGAGACTTCTGAAATTATTTATTCAGTAACTGCTTAGAATTATCTATTACTTTAGTAAAAAACAAGTGCTTTTCAGTAGCCCTGTTTTTTAGAAGCACTTGGAATTTAAGGTCCTAATCTATCAAATCACTTTTCAGTGACTTTGACAGCTTTCAGATTTCATTTTTGCTTTCTAGCTTTCTACTTAGACCTAATTATTTTATTATATAACCCTTATTAAGAATATTTTATTAAGTTTGTATTTTTTGAGACCTTCTTCAAAATGCTGTATATATATATTTTTTAATTGTAGCTGTAGGATAAACCAGAAACAGTTATGAGTTCATGTTCCACCTTTCCGGGCAATGGTAATTTTTTTTTAGGGGTTTTTAACAAATCAAGTGGACAGCATCTGCTAACCAGATAATTCAGAGGTTACTCTGTTTTCTGACTGTGTTGGATATGTGAGGTATTACTCTATATAAAGTAATGAACCTGGAGTTAGGAGCATTTTTTAGGCAGCTCTGAAAACTTGCCCCAACCGCACTGTCCTCCATTCTAGTTTTAACCGGAGGTAGTGTTTTCTGTTATTAAAAATAACACAGAATAACAAACACCAGTGTAAGGTGAACTACTCTCACTTTATTTTTGTCTCGTTTCTCCTGTGCAAATATCCTAGGTACACTATTCCCAACTCCCAAGTGCTTTTTTTAAAAAGATTTTTTGACCTGGACCATTTTTAAAGTCTATTGAATTTGCTACAATATTGCTTCTGTTTTATGTTTTTGGCCCCGAGGCATGTGGGATCTTAGCTCCCCAACCGGGGATGGAATCCGCACCCTCTGCATTGGAAGGCGAAGTCTTAACCACTGGACCACCAGGGAAGTCCCTCTGATTTTTCTTTGTTTTGCTTTTGTTTTTTTTTCCTACAGACTTTTTTTTTTGAAACCTCTTTCATTCTCTGTACATTTGTAGCAGTTTTCTTGCAGCAGGTACCTTGAGAGTAGTAAGTACTTGGCTGTGAGAATTTATATTTATACACTGGTGGTCAGTTACTGACATGCATAGTAGATATACAGCAGTTAAGCTGAGCAAGCTAAGACTTAGAGCTTTTCCCCAAGAGCCTTCTCTTTCTGCCTGTCCTAGAAGTTGGCAATCTCATTTGTTTTGCCTTGTCTCTTGTCTGTGGTCTTAGTTGAGTTTTCCCTGAGCTTCCCGTATAGCAACTAAGAAAGCAGTATTTTTCCTTTTATTAACTTACGACTTCTTCCTTTTGCAAAGTGAATTTCAGTCCTGGCCTATTTCAGTTGACTGAGGAGCAGGTATGTCCCAGCCTCTGTCTTCAGCGGGACTTTAGCTAAGTCATAGTCCTTTCAGTTCCGTTTGTCTCCTCTCATGCGTGACTTAGTTCCTCTTTCGTCTGTGGATCAGCTCCTTGAGACTCTGCTTGTGTGGCACAACTTAATCTTAACATAGTAAAGCTTCACAGACAGTAGAACCCTGGTTACCAGGGGCAGGAGGGGTGGGGGAAATGGGAGATGTTTGTCAAAAGGTACAAAGTTGCAGTTATGTAGGATAAATAAGTCTAGAGATCTCCTGTACAGCATGATGACCGTAGTTAATAATACCCTATGGTATCGTGGAAATTTGTTGAGAGTGGATTTCTGGTGCTTGTACCACATGCACTAAAAAAATGGCAATTATATGAAGAGATGGATATGTTAATTAGCTCAACTCTAGTAATCATTTCACTATGTATATGTATATTAAAACGTATACATCCTAAATATATATAATTTTTATTAACATTTTTTAAAAAGATAGTATGATATGTAAACATCTATAAGAGTCTCTTTTTCTAATCTCCCCATTTTGGAAGAAGTAATGGATTATTGAAATTTATTAGGTCTACTAGGTAGCAAACTGAATAGAGGAATAAAAGTAAAAGAAAAATCATTAACAACAAAGAAATTTTCACCTCTATTTAAAGAACTTGAAATCAGGGTATAGGCAGGATAAGCTGAGAATTGACATTTATACCTATATTGAAGACAGGAAGTTGGCCTTCAACAGAATATTTGATATGTGGGACAGACCTTTTTTCAGGGAAGAGGAAGTCCGCCACTGTCCTTGAGAAATGTGTTCCTGTCAGATTAACTTTGATTTGCCCACATGGAGAGCAACCTGGCTACAGTGCAAGCATGACACTCGTTCTGCTGAGGGCCCAGTAGGGCCTGTGACAGATTGGAGGGCAAATAAATGTTTTGTGTAAAGAGGAATACAGGATAACATCACTCAGGTCCAACCAACTGGTGCCTTGCTGTGTCGGGGGGGCCCGTTTTCCTATTATTCTACTTTTTTTTCAATAGAAGTCCTCTTTGTTTTATTTTCCATAATACTTTTTTTTAAAGAAAAGTATACTAGCCACCTATCTATTTTCTCAACTTCTTTAATTTTCTTTTTATCTCTTCTTGATTCTCTCTGCTCATTCTGTGTCCCTTCAATTGGATTGTTCGCAATTTCACCTTTCCAAATCAGACTTTTAAAATATTTTTAGATGTATTTTAGGATAATTATGTCAAGTCTGCAGGTATTAGAAACGTGAATGAGAAAAAGATATGCCATATGATATTAAAATCTTCAATAACAGAGTAACCTGAGTTTCTGTAGTTAACTGGTTATACTTTGGGCAGATTTGAATTTATAACCAGCCAAAACACGTTTTGATATATTTTGGGCATTTGGTTTCCTTCTCATTCTCGATAATTGAGTACTACATGGTAAGTCACAGTGTTTGTCTTCCAAAAAACTCGTTCTAGAAGCACTTGATGGATAAAGTCTATACATTTATAAAGATAAATTAGTCATACAAGGAAGTAAAATGGTAATAGCCAAAATGAATACTCTATCTTAAGTCCCATAGGCGTTCAAGTAAAAAGAATTATTTCAGGTGTTGCAATATAGTAGTGATGTCTTGAACACAGTAGTGTTCCCATTCTGTATTCATAGGTACGCAAGCAGATATACATTTTATATTTAGTTTTATTATGGACACTTTTTTGGTATTTTCTTAGTACTTTGCCAGAATTTCTTATACAAGCAGAAATACCTGCTTGTGTATGAATGCTGCATAAAATAGATCCTGTGAATTCTAATTAAGAAAAATTCCTACTCCTAGGCTTGAGAAGAATCTTCCACTCTCTGAAAACATTTTTATTGGGATATCTTCCTCTTTCTTTTCTTCCTTGAGATAAACTGACAAAAATGAGACTAAGCTTTTTCTCACTTAAAAAATTTTTATTTGTTCTGAGTTGCTGTAGTTAACTGGTTATACTTCGGGCAGATTTGAATTTATAACCAGCCAAAACACATTTTGATATATTTTGGGCATTTGGTTTCCTTCTTATTCTCAGTAAACTGAGAGATGGGTATTGAAATCATTTGCTAGAGTATTTCCAATGGTTTTTAAATAATTTTTTGTAATTTCCCCTTTGTAGAAAAATCAGAAAATATATGAAATGATGAAGAAGAAAACCAATCACACACAGATAGTCACTCAGCATTTTGCTATGTTTACTTCCACCTATTTTCAGAGTATATGTTGTAAACATAATTAGCATACCTAACTCTGCATCCTGCTTTATTTTTTCACTTAATGTTATACATAAACCTTTTCCCATGCCATTAAAATGTTTTTGAAAAGAGTAAAGAACATTCCTACATATGGTTGTACCGTAATTTATTTAAACATTTTTCAGTGGTTGTTTTCCACAGGTGGTTTTACATTTTGGGCTGTTCCAACTTTGCAGTGAAAATGATTGCATATAAATCGTTTAAGTATGATTTATTTTGTAGACTAGATTAATTCAAGGAAAATTACTGGATCAGAGAGTATAAACTTTTAATAAGTTCTAAGATAAATAAGGCAAGTTGCTGTCCAGAGAGTATACCAATTTCCAGCAGTATCTGAGAGTGCCCATCTCACTGTGTTTGCCAGTGCCGAGCCTCTACAGGATTTTTAACAGTACCTCTCCTTTTATTTTTGCTTGCTCATTGAACTCAATAATTTTTTTCAGAATGTACCCATGCAAACACATTTTCGATGTAATTTCAAAATGAGCTACTTGCAGTACAGTTCTTAATGAAGTAATGGTAATGTTCAATTTATTAAGTTAAAAACCAAGTGACAGTATGTACAAAATTACATAGAAAAATACTTTCACGTAAGCATAGCAACACTGTAATGGTGTCTACACTTGGTGAGTATGAGTGATCTTTTAATTTTCGTTGTGCTCTTTCGTGTTTTCCACAATTTCTGTAAGTCTATGATTTTTTTGATTAGAAGTATAATTTACTAAAATAGTAGAACCTCATAAATAAGTTGTAGTACAAATGCTCCACCTCCTCAAGAATTTATAAGCCACCCAAAAGCATTTAACAGCTTTCCCTGCTTGATAATTTGGCACAGTGTTTCTTTTTACAGTATTGCTTTGAAGTTTCTATATTTATTTAAGGAAGTGGTGTATTTCTTTCGCATTAATAATGGGCACTGGCCATCATGTTTTCTGGGAAGTACCTGTATTGAGAATGTTTGTTTCTGACTTACATAGGAGTCTTTTTTAAATGATAGCTTGAATGAGAGGTTGAGTGTTTGACTTGCTTAGAGAAATGTAAGGCAATTTATTAGAATTTACATTAGCCTCTTGGTACACTAAAATTGCTTAGGAGCCAAGTAATGCAAAAATTAGGATGTTCTTTATGTTAAAATTAATCAAGAGGAAGGAGAACAGTTCCAAATGAGGCATCTAACAACAAAGAAACAAATGAACAGATTTTAAGATGTACCTTACTGTGAATTTATTTTTGCATGGCATTTATAGCTTAGGAGACAGCCTGATTAAAAGTCCACTCAGTACCGTATACTATGATATGTTAATCAAAACCACTAACAGTCATTGTTATGTACTTTTCTTAAAGAATTTGTTTCTAAATTTAGACATGAGCTAGTTAAACAGTATGAATTATCCAATAAAGTCAGAAGGTAAGGTATATTAAAATATCTTGAAAGAATCTGTTTTATCTACTTCCTTGACTTCATAATGTGAGAGGTAAGTAACAGATTAAATTAAAATAGATGAGCATGTTTTCACAATCAATTTGACATCACAAAATATTTTTAGGGCTCGAGGTATTTGAAAATCTACCTAATTCTTTTATCTTCTCTCCTTCCCTCACTTGAAATTGATTTTACCAGGTTCCCAAATAGTATGTGAGTTTTTTTCTAAAAATTCTCATTGATAAGTGGAAATGTGAAAGAAAATTTTTTCTGGAATGAGCCATTTTCTCCAGTTACTCATTTCCAGGAAGATCTGGATTGTGAAAAGGTCTACAGCTTACATTCCTGATTTGCAACATTTCAGATTTTCTCTTAACCACAATGAACCAATAGATATTAATAATATTCCATTAATTTTGTCATAGTTTAACATGGGAAAAAATACTCCCAGTAGAATTTGATTTGAATTATTTCTAGGTGAGAAAACAAGAAAAGTAGCATTATTAGTTACAGAACTTTTCAATAACCAATTTGTTTTCCTTGACAGAGATTTGATATGCCTCTAACCTGATTTCATAGCCATAGCAAAATCACACACTAATAATATTATTTTATTGTTTTCCTGTAGATGTGTTCTTTGTGCCATTGTCCTGGAGCTACAATTGGTTGTGATGTGAAAACATGTCACAGGACATACCACTACCACTGTGCATTGCATGATAAAGCTCAGATACGAGAGAAACCTTCACAAGGAATTTACATGTAATTATTTAACTTCTCTTTTAGTTTTTTTAAAACAGTCATACTTTCTTTAGGCCTTTGTAAAAATTTGTTCCCATTTCAAAGCATTTCATCATCATCGTAAAGGGTGTTTTTGGTAGGGAATTTAATGCTTAGAGAAATGGCATAGAAAGTTTAATGATAAGGTTTTTGGAATCCAGCTTGTGAATGGGGTGAAGTGTACTGCTCATTCTTAATTTGAAAAATGAATTTGGTTTGTTTACTTTTAATTTCTTCATTTTTTGTAGGGTTTATTGCCGAAAACACAAGAAAACTGCACATAACTCTGAAGGTACGTTATTCAGCCACTTTTCAATTTCAAGAGGAAATTTGAGTAAAATATGAGTGAATTATACTGTATTGACTTTTACCACAAGACATATCTCAATATTGAATACATTTTGAAGAATTAAAAGCATTCGGGTGCTTTCTTCAGTAGCACATATACTAATATTGGAACGATACAGAGAAGATTAGCATGGCCCCTGTGCAAGGATGACACGCAAATTCGTGAAGCGTTCCATATTTTTCACAACATTGTAAATCATCTATACTTCAATTAAAAAAAATAGAATGCTTAACCCAGTTCCTACAGAGATTCAAAGCCTTTTGAGAGCAGTTTTATTATATCTGTAAATTAATTCCCTTTTTATTCCTATTATTAAGATTTATAACTAAGATATTTAAGTATAGAGAACACGTTCTGTTCGCTTTTAAGTTTAAGCCCTATAAAAATTATTCAAGTTATGAATGAACCATTATGAGGGGGAAAAAAGAGAGAGAAGCATTCAAATAAACTAATGTACATAGTGAAAAAGATCTGAATTTTTAAGAAAACTTTTACCCCAAAATTCTTATGAAGAGTATGTTGAGAATGTATTTATCTTTAGGGGGAAATGATGCTAGTGGTTACAGATTTCTGTGTTCAGGTAAGTATGTTAGTAGATTGTAAAGGTAATAATTAGAAACCTTGCTACTGTCAGATAAAGAAAACGTGAACTGGGGATACTAGTGCATTTTGTGATAAACAGGCTTTCTGTTAAATTTTTATTCACATTGTAGTACTTCTTTTTCTTAATACAGACATGTTCATAAGAGGTAATCACTTTTAAAATACAAAGTTTTAAAATTGTTTTATAGTTTATTTCCACTTAAATTTATACAAAACCAGGATAGTCATGTTCATGTATAGTTAGCCAAGCTGTAGTTGGTCTTTAAAAGGTATGGGAAAGTTCTCAAATTGAATTCTGACTTGTTTCAAACCTTTTCAAACAGATGGTTTTGATACTTTTACTAGCAATATAAAAAGGCTTAGATTTAATTTGAGATTGTTCTATCCTTCCATTTAGATTAGAGATCTTTAAAGTTTTTGTTAGCTTCTAAGAACGTGTTGTTTAGAATTAAGAATGGTTTGAGCCTGTTGTTTTAGGAAGTTGTTGCTTTTATAAAGACTTACCTAGTTATCAGTGTTAGCATATTAAAATTTGTGGCCCTTTTTTGATCTCTTAGATCTTGGTTTTATAATACAAAATAGTATTGTTTCCCCTTCAGGACCAGATTGGTCTAAATACTTTAGAAGTGCTGGTTAAAAATTCAGTGTTTAGCAAAAACTTGTCATTAAGGTAAACATATTGGACAAATAATAAGAACAGAATGTTTTTGAGGTGATAAAGTACAACTGATAAACTTTATAGTGTTTTCCTTCAGTTTTTTCCTCACTTAATTCTGTAATTGAATTGAAAAACCTTTCGTGAAAGGTTAAGAGTAAGCTTTCCCACCTTTCATTGCTTCAGGTTTTAACAGCGGATTTATTTGATTCTCTTCACAATTGTAGTGAGCATATATGAAAAGGCAAGGATTGAGACTTAATAATCTGACGAATACAAGTGTGTCAGCATACTGGGGCAGGATATTTGAGGGTGGCAACAATGATTAATATAGTCATCTCCCCTTTTATTTCCTCAGTTTCTGAGGCTGATAGTACCATCTAGTGGTAGAGATAAGTCAGTGCAGACTACATAAAAATAATTTTGACCACCTTTTTGCTTTGAGAAACTTTTTAATGAGGAAGATCTAAATTCATGCTTTTCAGGAGGGCTTTCCGTTTTTTTTAAGATTTTTTCATGTGGACCATTTTTAAAGTCTTTATTGAATTTTTTACCATATTGCTTCTGTTTTCTCTTTTGGTTTTTTGGCCCTGAGGAATGTGGGATCTTAGTCCCCCGACCAGGGATCAAACCTGCATCCCCTGCATTGGAAGGTGAAATCTTAACCACTGGACTGCTAGAGAAGTCCCAAGAGGACTTTTCTTTCAATATAGCTGGCAGGAATACTACAATTCAAATTTGTGATACGATTGATTTGAATTTTGGGTTCAGTGTATAGTTTGGTAGCACATTTGGGTTCCCTGTATTATTGACACATGTAGTATGTTTATACTCATCTTGTAGAACTTGAAAGGATAATATTACAGTTTAAAAGTATGACAGAGTTTCTGTTTATTGAATTTTGACTTTTATCACATTCATCTAGCTTGAATTTATTAGATATTGAGTGCTTTGTCAGAAACAGAACTTCCAATTATTTCATTATTCTAATGGGAAACATATATGCTACTTTATGATTGTAATTTATGTTGGGGGTTTATAGGATTGTATTTCAGGGACTGTCTTTGAGAATTGTATGGCACTAATCTATACAGCAAAGAGGAATTGATACCTTTGGCGATTTCTTGATCGTTTTTGCCATTTGTGGCTCAGTACCTACTTTGCTAATACTCAAAACGATAAATACTATGTAATTCAGTCTGTCATGTTAGCTTGATATAACATGAACTGTGCTTTGAAATATTAAATTTGAGAATCTCTTTACCACCTCCATACTTTTGCCTTTTCCAGAATGTCATATAGTTGGAATCATACAGTATGTAGCCTTTTCAGATTGGTTTCTTTCACTTCGTTGGCCTTTTTTTTGGTGGGGGGGGGGATTAGTTGTTAATGCTTACAAGAAAGGATCCAATGAACGAGAAGAGATTGAAGGTACAAGAAGGAGGATTCAGTGCACAAGTGGAACAATTGTCCTGTGATAAGGAGGTCCTTTCCACTGTAATAGGAGAGAAGGAAGAGGATAAGTGGTTCCTATCAGGTCTGTTTTCTCTGTGACGGAGAATGTAGGGGGAGGGGTGAGGGTTGGAAGTTGAAGGAGAGAGAAGTTGTTTTGAAAGAATAGTTGTGAAAACCAGGGGAGGAAGTTTGCCTAGAGAAATGTAAAGTTTCTGGACTGAATTGGACCAGTTGAGGTTGGTAACCGTGAATTTATAAAGTGATGCCATCAGTCAGGTTGTGTGACATTTCCTACAGCAGTACAGGATCCTGGGTGTAGAATAGAGAAAGTATCTAGTTGGTTCATTCAGAATCGGAATTTTTCCAAGTGGGTTCAACATAAGAGTAAAGGGATAAGGGAGTTTAGAATATTTGCGAGAGTAAAGAAACTGAAAGGAATTAATAGACTGGAGGTCCTGGTAAGATTGAAGAACAATGAGAATGAAAGTACTTGGGAAAGCAATCATCTGTGGTTCCAAAGTATGATATAGTGATTTCAGAGGTAGAATCCTTTTAGGTGACTATGAGGTATCTGGGTATGATTATAGGGATTAGGTGGTTGATGGAGGACATCAGTGAAGTCTAAGGAACTGAATGGCTGGGTGTTGCTTGGATTGTCCATGTGGATAGTGAAATCACCCAGCATGATGGGCAGGGGTCAGGATGGAGAAGAGGGCTGTGAGCTGTGTGCTAAAGAAAGTGATGTGTGAGTGGAATGATTGGAAGTTGACAATTATTAGCAAGAAGGAGAGGAAGAAGGTAGCATAGTCTGTGGACCAGCAGAATGGACGTCATCTGGGAGTTGTTAGAAATGCCTGATCTGAAGCCCCACCCCTGACCTACTTAATAGGAATTTAAACAAGATCCCAGGTGGTTTGTATGCATATTAATTTGGGAAGCAGTGGTTTAGTTGAATGACATGGACCTCAAAGGTGCAGGGCTTTTTACAAGGGAATGGAGAATTAATGGCTCAACAATGCTGTCTAGCAGAATTTTCTGTGACGATGGAAATGTTCTATATTTGCACTGTCCAATATGGTAGCCACTAGCCACATGTGGTGATTGAGTGCTTAAAATGGTGTAGTGCCCTCCTATATGTTAGAAATGGACAGGAATAGCCAGAATTAAATCCTACATCTTATGTTCCCCGCCCCCGTTGGCCTGTGTTTAGATAATAGGTATATCCTTTACCTTTTTTTTAATAACTTAATTTATTTTATTTATTTATTTTTGGCTGTGTTGGGTCTTCATTGCTGCGCACGGGCTTTCTCTAGTTGAGGTGAGCGGGGGCTACTCTTCATTGTGGTGTGCCGGCTTCTCATGGCTGTGGCTTCTCTTGTTGCAGAGCACGGGCTCTAGGCGCACGGGCTTCAGTAGTTGTGGCGCGCAGGCTCAGTAGTTGTGGCTTACGGGCTTAGTTGCTCTGCAGCATGTGGGATCTTCCCGGACCAGGGCTCGAACCCATGTCCCCTGCATTGGCAGGCGGATTCTTAACCACTGTGCCACCAGGGAAGCCCTTTTACCTTTTTTTTAAAGCAATATTTCAAAAATGTCAAATGTTCGCAATAGCAAATAGCTTTAGCTTGTAACAGATGCCAGTCTGTATTTTGTAGAAGTACTTTAATATGGTAATTTGTCATCACTAAACATATGACTACTTATAAGGAACTGTGATTACAAATGAATGGTGGTTCTTTTAAAATCATTTTCATTAAGGGTATTACGGTCTTTGCATTAAATAATTTATATGGAGCAAAGTAATCTGTGAAGAGATAGAAAACAGTATCTAGAGTAGATGCTGGGTGTTAGATATTCACAGCAAGAATGTGTAGAATGTAAATCATCATCACAAACATAACCTCAGCTCAGTTTAAATTCTTAATTGTAAGGAGCCAAACTTGTGGTTTATTATACTTCTTAAATTACCCAATATAGAATGTTTTGCATGGGATGGGTACTCGAGAAATGTTTGTAACTTATTCATTTTCTTTGGCTTGAAACTAAGAACGGTATTTAACGTGTCACTTGTTCTGGGGTGACACTTCTTGTCCTGTAGCTTCTCTTGTGCTGGGTGTCAGTAGAGAAAGATGAATTAATAAAACAGGGTTTCACTCTGGGGGGAGTTACAGAATTTAGCAGCAGATATGTGACTAACTGATTAAAATACAGTGGTGATACATGGAAGTACTTAGAGATAAAGGGGCATCATGTTTGCATCTTACTCTTTAACCTTTCAGAAAAAGGTATATGGATAGAGAGAATGAATGATAACGTATATATGGTAAGATATTAACATTTGGGTGAAGGGTATATAGGAATTTTTTTTTACAGATTTTTATAAGTCTGAAATTAGTGATAAGTGCCACAATTACAGTGACCATAAAATACCAGGTGTTCTGAGACAGTGTAAACAAATCAGGGACTTGGTGGAGCCCCTGATGGACAATTTGGGAGCTTTATTAGAGGTGTTTGTCAAATCATATCTCAGTTTATGTTTCAGGAAATAGTTATATTGGAAGTATGTTGAAAGTGTGTTGTCATTTATGTAGATTCAAGCCTTTGCCTGGTTTAATACTCCCTTAATATTTTCTTTCCCTTGTTCTTTTTCTCTAGATTATGCTGCAGTTTCCAATCTACATTACTTTTATTAAGTGGAAGTTTAGGGAGATTTTAATATGGTATCAAAGTGTTTAAAAACCTTTTTAATTTAGGTGCATTGAATAGATTTATTAAGTACTGGAAAGGCAGTTTTGTACACTGGTTGAATATGGGCTTTGAATTCAGATGTATATTTGAATCTTAACTCTGCCACTTACTAGTCACATGATCTTGGGCAAGTTATTTAGTATCTCTTAGAACCTTAATACTGCATCTGTAAAATGGGGATTAAAAAAAACCCACCTGTAGGATTATTGTAAGAATTAAATGAAATGATGCATGTGAAGCTCTTAGCAATGTGCCTGGCACATAGTAAGTTGCTCAGTAAATACTACATTCTGTATCATTATGGTTGTAACCATTATTCCTTGAAAACTCTACCTACCTCTCTTACCACTCATCTTTTCATGTGCTCTTCCTTGGAAGATAATAGAATTTAAACTGTGTGATTTAACTCGGAAAATTTTAGTAGTGTATTCATACTGTGCTCTTTGCTAGAATTGACTCCATTTTCTTTCTTTGATTCACCAGATTTGTTGACTACCCATGTGCAAAGTGCTGTGCTAGGCATTATTTACACTCATCTTTGTTTTAGCACACTTTATAAACTTTCATTATAGGAAGTTTGAAACATACGCAAAAGTATGTTTGAAAAAAAATCCCAATTCACAGAAAGATAGACAAGATGAAAAGTCAGAGGGCTATGTACCGGATGAAGGAAAAGATAATACCCCAGAAAAACAACTAAATGAAGTGGAGATAGGCAACCTTCTAGAAAAAGAATTCAGAATAATGATAGTGAAGATGATCCAGGACCTCGGAAAAAGAATGGAGGCAAAGATCGAGAAGATGCAAGAAAAGTTTAACAAACACCTAGAAGAATTAAAGAACAAACAAAGAGAGATGAACAATACAATAACTGAAATGAAAACTACACTAGAAGGAATCAAGAGCAGAATAACTGAGGCAGAAGAACAGATAAGTGACCTGGAAGACAGAATGGTGGAATTCACTGCTGTGCAACAGAATAAAGAAAAAAGAATGAAAAGAAATGAAGACAGCCTAAGAGACCTCTGGGACAACATTAAATGCAACAACACTTGCATTATAGGGGTCCCAGAAGGAGAAGAGAGAGAGAAGGGACCCGAGAAAATATTTGAAGAGATTATAGTAGAAAACTTCCCTAACATGGGAAAGGAAATAGCCACCCAAGTCCAGGAAGCGCAGAGTCCCATACAGGATAAACCCAAGGAGTAACACACTGAGACACATAGTAATCAAATTGGCAAAAATTAAAGGCAAAGAAAAATTATTGAAAGCAAAAAGGGAAAAACGACAGATAACATACAAGGGGACTCCCATAAGGTTAACAGCTGATTTCTCAGCAGAAACTCTACAAGCCAGAAGGGAGTGGCATGATATACTTAAAGTGATGAAAGGGAAGAACCTACAACCAAGGTTACTCTACCCGGCAAGGACCTCATTCAGATTCGATGGAGAAATCAAAAGCTTTACAGACAAGCAAAAGCTAAGAGAATTCAGTACCACCAAACCAGCTCTACAACAAATGCTAAAGGAACTTCTCTAAGTGAGAAACACAAGAGAAGAAAAGGACCTACAAAAACAGACCCAAAACAATTAAGAAAATGGTCATAGGAACATACATATCGATAATTACCTTAAACATGAATGGATTAAATGCTCCGACCAAAAGACACAGGCTCGCTGAATGGATACAAAAACAAGACCCATCTATATGCTGTCTACAAGAGACCCACTTCAGACCTAGGGACACATACAGACTGAAAGTGAGGGGATGGAAAAAGATATTCCATGCAAGTGGAAATCAAAAGAAAGCTAGAGTAGCAATACTCATATCAGATAAAATAGATTTTAAAGAATGTTACAAGAGACAAGGAAGGACACTACATAATTATCAAGTGATCAATCCAAGAAGAAGATATAACAATTATAAATATATATGCACCCAACATAGGAGCACCTCAATACATAAGGCAACTGCTAACAGCTATAAAAGAGGAAAACGACAGTAGCACAGTAATAGTGGGGGACTCTAATACCTCACTTACACAAATGGACAGATCATCCAAACAGAAAATTAATAAGGAAACACAAGCTTTAAATGACACAATAGACCAGATAGATTTAATTGATATCTACTGGACATTCCATCCAAAAACAGCAGATTACACTTTTTTCTCAAGTGCGCATGGAACATTCTCCAGGATAGATCACATCTTGGGTCACAAATCAAGCCTCAGTAAATTTAAGAAAATTGAAATCATACCAAGCATCTCTTCTGACCACAGTGCTATGAGATTAGAAATGAATTACGGGGGAAAAAACGTAAAAAACACAAACACATGGAGGCTAAACAATACGTTACTAATAACCAAGAGATCACTGAAGGAATCAAAGAGGAAATCAGAAAATACCTGGAGACAAATGACAATGAAAACACGACGATCCAAAACCTATGGGATGCAGCAAAAGCAGTTCTAAGAGGGAAGTTTATAGCTATACAAGCCTACTTCAAGAAACAAGAAAAATCTCAAACAATCTAACCTTACACCTAAAGGAACTAGAGAAAGAAGAACAAACAAAACCCAAAGTTAGTAGAAGAAAAGAAACCATAAAGATCAGAGCAGAAATAAATGAAATAGAAACAAAGAAAACAATAGCAAAGATTAGTAAAAATAAAAACTGGTTCTTTGAGGGCTTCCCTGGTGGCGCAGTGGTTGAGAGTCCGCCTGCCAATGCAGGGGACACGGGTTCGTGCCCCGGTCTGGGAAGATCCCACATGCTGCGGAGCAGCTAGGCCTGTGAGCCATGGCCGCTGAGCCTGTGCATCCAGAGCCTGTGCTCTGCAACGGGAGAGGCCACAACAATGAGAGGCCCACGTACCATAAAAAAATAAATAAATAAAAGTAAAAGCTGGTTCTTTGAGAAGATAAACAATATTGATAAACCATTAGCCAGACTCGTCAAGAAGAAGAGGGAGAGGACTCAAATCAATAAAATTAGAAATGAAAAAGGAGAAGTTACAACAGACACTGCAGAAATACAAAGCATCCTAAGAGACTACTACAAGCAACTCTGTGCCAATCAAATGGACAAACTGGAAGAAATGGACAAATTCTTAGAAAGGTTTAACCTTCCAAGACTGAACCAGGAAGAAATAGAAAATACGAACAGACCAATCAAAAGTAATGAAATTGAAACTGTGATTAAAAATCTTCCAACAAAAGTCCCGGACCAGATGGCTTCACAGGTGAATTCTATCAAACATTTAGAGAAGAGATAACACCCATCCTTCTCAAACTCTTCCAAAAAATTGCAGAAGAAGGAACACTCCCAAACTCATTCTATGAGGCCACCATCACCCTGATACCAAAACCAGACAGATACTACAAAAGAAGAAAATTACAGACCAATACCACTGATGAATATAGATGCAAAAATCCTCAACAAAATACTAGCAAACAATCCAACAACACATTAAAAGGTTCATACACCGTGATCAAGTGGGATTTATCCCAGGGATGCAAGGATTCTTCAGTATATGCAAATCAATCAACGTGATACACCATATTAACAAATTGAAGAATAAAAACCATATGATCATCTCAATAGATGCAGAAAAAGCTTTCGACAAAATTCAACACCCATTTATGATAAAAACTCTCCAGAAAGTGGGCACAGAGGGAACCTACCTCAACGTAATAAAGGCCATATACGACAAACCCACAGCAAACATCATTCTCAATGGTGAAAAACTGAAACCATTTCCTCTAAGATCAGAACAGGACGAGGATGTCCACTCTCACCACTGTTATTCAACATGGTTTTGGAAGTCCTTGCCACGGCAATCAGAGAAGAAAAAGAAATAAAAGGAATACAAATTGGAAAAGAAGAAGTAAAACTGTCAGCGTTTGCAGATGTCATGATACTATACATAGAGTATCTTAAAGATGCCACCAGAAAACTACTAGAGCTAATCAATGAATTTGGTAAAGTTGCAGGATATAAGATTAATGCACAGAAATCTCTTGCATTCCTATACACTAAGGATGAAAAATCTGAAAGAAATTAAGGAAACACTCCCATTTCCCATTGCAACAAAAAGAATAAAATACCTAGGAATAAACCTACCTAGGGAGACAAAAGACCTGTATGCAGAAAACTATAAGACACTGATGAAAGAAATTAAAGATGATACAAAGAGATGGAGAGATATACCATGTTCTTGGATTGGAAGAATCAATATTGTGAAAATGACTATACTACCCAAAGCAATCTACAGATTCAGTGCAATCCCTATCAAATTACCAATGGCATTTTTTACGCAACTAGAACAAAAAATCTTAAAATTTGTATGGAGACACAAAAGACCCCGAATAGCCAAAGCAGTCTTGAGGGAAAAAAACGGAGCTGGAGGAATCAGACTCTCTGACTTCAGACTATACTACAAAGCTACAGTAATCAAGACAATATGGTACTGGCACAAAAACAGAAACATAGATCAATGGAACAGGATAGAAAGCCCAGAGATAAACCCACGCACCTATGGTCAACTAATCTATGACAAAGGAGGCAAGGATATACAATCGAGAAAAGACATTCTCTTGAATAAGTGGTGCTGGGAAAACAGGACAGCTACATGTAAAAGAATGAAATTAGAACACTCCCTAACACCATACACAAAAATCAACTCAAAATAGAGGAGAGACCTAAATGTAAGACTGGACACTATAAAACTCTTAGAGGAAAACATAGGAAGAACACTCTTTGACATAAGTCACAGCAAGGTCTTTTTTGATCCACCTCCTAGAATAATGGAAATAAAAACAAAAATAAATAAATGGGACCTAATGAAACGTAGATTCTTTTGCAAAGCAAAGGAAACTACAAACAAGACAAACAGACAACCCTCAGAATGGGGGAAAATATTTGCAAATGAATCAATGGACAAAGGATTAATCTCCAAAATACATAAACAGCTCGTGCAGCTCAATATTAAAAAAACAAACAACCCAATCGAAAAATGGGCAGAAGACCTAAATAGACATTTCTCCAAAGAAGATATACAGATGGCCAAGAAGCGCACGAAAAGCTGCTCAACATCACTAATTATTAGAGAAATGCCAATCAAAAGTACAATGAGGTATCACCTCACTCCAGTTAGAATGGGCTTCATCAGAAAATCTACAAACAACAAATGCTGGAGAGGGTGTGGAGAAAAGGGAACCCTCTTTCACTGTTGGTGGGAATGTAAATTGATACAGCCACTATGGAGAACTGTATGGAGGTTCGTTAAAAAACTAAAAATAGAACTACTATACGACCAAGCAATCCCACTACTGGGCATATACCCTGAGAAAACCATAATTCAAAAAGAGTCATGTACCACAATGTTCATTGCAGCTGTATTTACAATAGCCAGGTCATGGAAGCAACCTAAATGCCCATTGACAGACAATTGGATAAAGAAGATGTGGTACATATATACAATGGAATATTACTCAGCCATAAAAAGGAACGAAATTGGGTCATTTGTTGAGACATGGATGCATCTATAGACTCATACAGAGTAAAGTAAGTCAGAAAGAGAAAAGCTAATATCGTATATTAACGCATATATGTGGAACCTAGAAAAGTGGTACAGATGAACCAGTTTGCAGGGCAGAAATAGACACAGATGTAGAGAACAAACGTATGGACACCAAGGGGGGAAAGCGGCAGGGTGGTGGTGGTGTGATGAACTGAGCGATTGGGATTGACATATATACACTGATGTGTATAAAATTGATGACTAATAAGGACCTGCTGTATAAAAAAATAAAATTAAGAAATTTAAAAAAATGTAGGGACATGAGGAGAGCATAAAAAAAAAAAAGCCCCATCACCCAGCTTTAGTAACCGTCAGCTCCTGGCCAGTCTTGTTTCATCTATACCCTTACCCACTTCCTCCACCTGGATTATTTTAAATTCAATCCCAGCTATCCTATTTCATTTTGGCACACTTAATTAAGAATAATATATTTATGTATGTTACATATTTATATATGTATATGCATATGCCTAAAAGAAATCATTTTTCTGATAACTTTACTGGAAAAGCAGAGTTTACTTGTGACCAGGGGCATGCAGAGCCAAGTGCTCACCACGTTCCCATTGGAGACGGCAGGGCAGATGACCTCCAGTCTTGCTTTTGTAGCTGCCCTAAAGATTCAAAGCAGATGTGGTAATGCTTACCCCAACTTGAATGCTTGGCCTTTTTCTTAAAAAACATTCCGACAAATGTTATTGAGTGCCTGCTGGGTGTAGGCACATTGGGAGTTTAGAAAAGAAGCCCCTTGTGGACAAAGAGCTTACAATCTACACAAGGTATGACAAGTAATAATTAACAATTGAATAGAATTTCATAGTTTATAAAGTGCTTTTCTCAAACATTTTCTTAAAGCAGCCTTTTCAGGAAGGTGTTCTTATTAGTCCCATTTGATATACCAGGAGACTTGCGAGTGTTAAGTAACTTCACCAAGTTAAGGCCTAGAAAGTGGCAGACTTCAGACTTTCTGTCCAGGGGTCCTTTCTACTTCATACTGTTAAGTGATGTGAGAATTTAGGAGAAGGAAGGAAATGGGGCTTAAACCAGGAAGATATAAGATGAGGAAAACATTGATTAGGAGGGAGAAGAGAATTGGTAAAGGGACAGATAGGGCTTATACAATACTAGGAGGAGGGGAGAGTTGGTTTCCTGGTAAGTTGGTCACCCCCCTGTCGCATAGGGGCAATCAGAAGGGTAACAGAGAAGGGCCTGGCCATTCTAAGGTGACATGGACATCTGTACTCATAAAGGTGGGGAACACTTGGTGGCACAGGAAAGGAGGACAACCTTATTTTGCTACCTACCTTATCAAGTCTGGATTTTTAGAAATTGTAGTTGTGAATACAAGGGTAAGGTTTTATTTTCTCCCATATTCTTTTGTTTGAATAGGTATATGAACATTGTACAAAAATCAGCAATACAAAAGAGTGTAGACTGTAAGTAAGCTTTCCTCTCATCCTTGTCCTTGTATCTCAGTTTCCAAATTTTTTTTGCTAAAAGCAACACCTACTGTCAGTTTCTTTTTTGTCCTTCCAGAGCGATGCATACATAAGCATATGTATAGCTATCCTTTTTCTAACTTGCAGGAGCATATGAAGATGTTTATTTCCATGATAGTGGATATTACTACTTCCAAAGCATATAGTAGTGACTCACTGACATGTGTTTGTCCCAACTCTGCTACTCCCTAGCTTTATGATCTTAGGCAAAATTACTTAACTTTTCTGAATTTACTTATCTATAAAACGGAGGATGGGGATGGTGACTGATACAACCTCATGGGGCTGTTTTGAGGTTGAATAAGATAATGCATGTAAACTGCATAGCACATCCTGTATAGTCAAAACTCAAAAAGCTCTAATGTTAGCTCTTATATTTTGGGTATTTGCATTTACATATTAAATGGAAAAGGGCAAGATGCAGAATAGTATGCTTAGAATGCCATTTGTTTGTATATGCTTTTAAAACGGATTTGCATATGCATAGAAAATAATAGCTGACATTTATTGAGAGTGTCTTATGTGCCAGGCCCTGTTCTAGATTAAGTACTTTACAGGAACTAACTCATTTAATTCAAGAACCCTCTGAGATAGGTCTCAGGTCCAAGGACACACAGTCTGTGACAGATCCAGGATTCAAAACCAGGCTCTCTACCCTTGAGATTGAGAAAAGAAGCGTTAAGTTAACGGTACCTTGAGAGGAAGGGAGTGAGTATGAAGAAAGGGAAGCAAGGAAGCTAGGGTACCAGCTGGGAGTGCAGAGCAGATGGAATTGGAAGGTGGAAAGGAAGATTTTCCCTACTTTTATGCAGATAGTTCTTTATAATTATTATTAAAAATAACTTTTAAGAATGTTAAAACATTTTCACAGTTTTGAATTGGAAAAATAAACAATAAGTAACCATGAAAAATTTAAACAAAGGTGCTGTGACTAGCTTCATACTCACATTTTCATGTGCAAATAATTTTCAAATATTTTCTAGGATAAATTCCCAAAAATAAAATCACTGGGTCAAAGGGTTTAATCTTTTTAAGGTTCTCAATATGCATTGCCATATTACTTTCTAGAAAGATTGTGCTAGATTATATTCCCGTCAGCAGTGGCTGACTTTACCCCCTCCTTTCACCACACTGGATGTTATAAATTCTTTTAAATACAAACGTAGTACATAGCCCATTGTTAAAAAAATTAAAATAGTACAAAAGTACTATAAAAGTAATTCAGAAAGCCCTCTCTTCACCCCAAAATCACACTCTCAGTAGTAGTAGAGTTCCTACTACTAACAGTTTGTAAATCTTCCTAGAACCTTTCTTACATACGTACAATCTTACATATATATGCATATGCTCACTATTTGTAATACAATGGCATCATAGTATACATAGATAATGTTATGCAACTTGTTTTTTTCATTCTGTGATGTATCAGACACCCTTCTCTGTGCATACAGATCAACCTCATTCTTTTTAACAGTTGTGTTACATCCCATAGAATAAATAGAACCATAGTTTATTTAAGGATTTCTCTTAATAAAAATCAGTTATATTTATTTTTTATGTGAAATAGGAATAAAACTGCATTGATCTTCCTCATACGTATGTGCTTATGTACTTATGCAAGTGATTCTATAGGATAAAGTCCTAGAAATGGGGATGCCAGGAGAGACTCTGTGCATTTAACATTGGGAATCAGTACTGTCACATGTACCAACAGTGTATGAGAGTGTCCAGTTCCCTACAACTGTGCTGGATATTATCAGTCTTATAATTTTTACGAATCTGATTATCTCATTTAATTTCCATTTCTCTTGTAATTAGTAAGGTTGTGCTTCTGCCCATGTTTTTTCAGTCATTTATATTTCTTCTGTGAATTGTCAGTCCTATCCTTTGCACGTTTTTCTTTCAAGGTTTGTCTTTTTAAAATTGATTTGAAGTGCTGTCTGTAAAATATAGATATTAATTCCCTGCCACTAAATGGCTTCTTAGGTGTCCTAACCCCAAGATTATAAAAAAAATAATCTCTTCCATTTTCTTCTGTTACATTTCTGGTTTGTTATTTTATTAGATTTTTTGGATCCATCTCTAATTTTTTCATATAGTATGAGAAAAGGAATCTGAATTTTTAGAAAATGGGTACCCAGTTGTGCCATTATGTCTCTCCCCCACTCATTTGAAATGCTACCATTATCATACTCTGATTTCCCATATGCATGTGGGTCTCTTTTCAACCTGGCTTTCTCTTCTGACATGTGTCTATTCCTATGCCAGTGTTTTAACTACTGTTGCTTTATGGTATATTTTGATACCTTTTTTTAAAAAAGATAGTCTTGTGTATTATATATTTACTCTTCTAGAAAACTGTGGAATCAACTTTCAATTCTGTTTTATCAGCGTTTCATTAAATTAGGTTAGCAAGAACTGATACCATTCTAATGTTGATCCTATTCATCCAGAAGCATGGCTTATCTCAACATTTTTGTGGGGCTTCTTTTATATTTGTATTTCTAACACATTTTTTGTTGGGTTTATTGAAGTTTTTTACAACTACTTAAAGACTGCTATTTTGATAGGTGAAAATGGTGTATCACTTAATTTACACTTCTTTGACTTAGAGACATCAAATTTTCTAAAAGTGTATTTATTTATTTATTTTAAAGTTTACTTTGGCTGTGTTGGGTCTTTGTTGCTGTGCGCGGGCTTTCTCTAGTTGCGGCGAGCGGGGGCTACTCTTCATTGCGGTGCGCAGGCTTCTCATTGCGGTGGCTTCTCTTGTTGCAGAGCATGGGCTCTAGACGCGTGGGCCTCAGTAGTTGCAGCACGTGGGCTCCGTAGTTGTGGCTCACAGGCTCTAGGGTGCAGGCTCAGTAGTTATGGCGCACAGGCTTAGTTGCTCCGCGGCATGTGGGATCTTCCTGGACCAGGGATTGAACCCGTGTCCCCTGCATTGGCAGGGGGATTCTTAACCACTGTGCCACCAGGGAAGTCCCTAAAAGTATATTTAACTACTTATGTTCTACGAATTATTTGATCATACGGTTCACCCATTTTTCTGTTGAGGTCTTAATCTTTTATGAGCTTATCAGATCATAAAGATACTAATCCTTTGTCATAAGTACAGCAGATATTCTTCCAGTTTGTTTGCCTTCTAATTTTATCACTTTTTTTTTACTTTCAGAAGTTTAAAAGTCTAATATAATTAAATCTGTCAATCTTTTGTGATTTTTTTTTTTTTTTTTACTATTGCTGGTAAAGTCCCTAAAATTTTATACTGAACGATTCCATGTTTAGGACAGACAAATACGCCATCTGGAAAACTAGCCATGTTGGCCTGATAATGGAATCAGTTAAGTAATTTCTTTATAGGTGTTTAACAATGTAGTGTTATTATAGTGTTAGTGATTATTTGTTTTCATTGTAAATAACAGAATATTATGTATATCATATATATGCTGTAATATATATCAGGATGATTGGAACATTTGGTTATGATTTTTCATTTTAATTTTTGGCACATGCAAGTAATTCTAATAGCTTTAATGAAATTCTGTGTCTTAAAAATTGTCAGATTGAATGTTTAAAGTAGGTGGCGTGTTCTGATGTGAAATTTGCTATAGTGTTAAGATCAGAATTATCTTTAATTGACTTGTCTGTCTTCACAGGGAGAGTTATTCACATGAATTTGTCTTATTGCCTATAAAACACTATCCACTTTTACCTTCCCCCCGCTTTCTTCCCTTAAATCCTACCATAGTTAGGTGAAGTTACATTGATATAAATTTTTATTAACTGTTTTGCAAATGGTCTAATGCTCTCAGTTCTTAGAGTTTATATATTCAAATATACTGATTAAATTACCCTTTTCTTATCATAATGAATGTGCTTTTATTGCTTAGGAAAAAACCCTTTAAAGTATTTATTAGGAAAGATCAGCATCTGAGAAGAGGAGTTGATATGCTTTCTCATGGAAGAAATTAGTCCGTGGAATTATAGTCGATAATTTATGGTAAAAGAAAAAACAATGTAGGTATTAGAACTATGCCTAAAACTTTCTATAGTTTGACACTAAGACAAGTGAATATTTGATTTTTATACCTTTTTGAACACTAAGTACATTATCTTATATACAGTAGGCCCTCAATAAATATTTTTAGTGAATAACTGAATGAAGCACCTCTATTAATGGTAGAAATACTTTTCAAATTACTGGGAAGCACAGTTCTAAAACTTCTCCATAAATTTTGTTTAATCCATTAACATATACACAGACAACCTGCACCATAGCTTTTCTACCACTTATGTTAGAAATTCCTTTTATACTTAATATTTGTTTAATTACTTGATCAATTGGTTAGTTCATTTGTAGATATGTTCCTTGGTGAATTTGATCTTTTGATTTTCATGATAGTTTAAAGAGCTATCTAGAGCAGTGCTGTACAATAGAACTTGTCTGTAATGATAGAAACATTCTATATCTGTGATGTCCAGTAGAGACTCAGCTTGCCACATGTGACTAATAAACACGTGAAATGTGGTCAGTGTGACTGAGAAACTGAAGGTTTAATTTTTTTTTTTTTTTTTTTTGCGGTACGGGGGCCTCTCACTGTTGTGGCCTCTCCCGTTGCGGAGCACAGGCTCCGGACGCGCAGGCTCAGCGGCCATGGCTCACAGGCCCAGCCGCTCCGCGGCATGTGGGATCTTCCCGGACCAGGGCACGAACCCATGTCCCCTGCCTCGGCAGGCAGACTCTCAACCACTGTGCCACCAGGGAAGCCCTAATTTCATTTAATTATAAATGACTTAAATTTTAAAAAGCCACATGTTGCCAGTGGCTACTATATTGGACAGCACAGATACACCTACTTTATTTTCATTTAGCTTTCCAAGTTATAGCAAGTTTATTTTCTGGGTAATTGTTCTGATTTCACCAACAGTGTGAGGTAAAACTCTTTGAAACCTATGGTAAAAAAAAAAATTATACAAGATCTAATTCTAAAAAATTCCCTTATTAGAGTTTAGAAATGTTTATTGAATTATGTGCACAGTTAAGATCACAAAACTCATTTTCATAGAATTATAACTTTGATGGAAATAATTAATTTTACAGTTATTATAGTAAAACTATTTCTTTGTATTTCATTTTTGTTGCATTTATATGAAATGTTAGGCCACTATATCAAACATACCACAGATCATTTCTCCCCATATCTTGAGGTGATTTTATTCTAAGGAGAAACATATGTTCTAAGGACCCATGAACTAATGCTCATTTTAAGATTGGTCCATGTAAAGCTTTTATTCATTTTTAAGCAGCTGATCTAGAAGAAAGTTTTAATGAACATGAACTGGAGCCCTCATCACCTAAAAGTAAAAAGAAAAGTCGCAAAGGAAGGCCGCGAAAAACTAATTTTAAAGGACTGTCGGAAGATACCAGGTCCACATCCTCCCATGGAACAGATGAAATGGAGAGTAGTTCCTATGTAAGTAGAAAAATGTTGGATTCTTTCTTTTTGTTGCACCATGAATATTTCATCTGAACTGTGTTGATAGGTAAAGTTAATCATTTGAAGTGTTAACTAAGCTTGAGGTACTGATAGCATATTTTCATGGATTTTTTTTCAAGGTTTTCATTTTCTTTTACATTTGCAGAGAGATAGGTCTCCACACAGAAGCAGCCCTAGTGACACCAGGCCTAAATGTGGATTTTGTCATGTAGGGGAGGAAGAAAATGAAGCAAGAGGAAAACTGCATATATTTAATGCCAAGAAGGCAGCTGCACATTATAAGTGCATGGTAAGTATGGTTCTTTTTATGTGCTTTTAAACACAAGTTTTGGAAAAGCATTTAGCTAGTAACCTAATATAGAACTTTCCTCCCCAGCATTAGTGTTTTAGAATTATGAATAGTGTATCCTATAATCTCAAATCTTTTTTTAAAAGTATAATTGACTTACAATATTATATTAGTTTCAGGTATACAACATAGTGATTGGATATTTTTATACATTACAAAATGATCACCACGATAAGACTACTTACCATCTGTCACCATACAAAGTTATTACAATATTATTGACTCTGTTTCCTATGCTGTACATTATATCCCCATGACTTACTTATTTTATAACTGGAAGTTCTATAAGCCCAAATCTTCATAAACTCTAGATTTTAAAAAATATAGCCTTTATGATTTAGTGCGATTTAAAGTAATCCTAAGTATAGTTACTATGTTCCAGATAATCCATAATTAATGATTTCATAACTGTAAAAATTTCAGCTTTATAAACTTGTCTTGGAAGCTATGTTTGGCCTCCACTATAACCTCGTAAAAGTCTTTCTTATTGCACTTCATATACTATATTGCAGTTATTCATTTATGAACCTCTTTCCCCTAATAGACTCTTAAATCCCTTGAGGGTAAGAACTATATCTTATCTTTGCATCCTTAGATCCAGGTCTGACATATAGCATATGTAAACATTTTTGAACTAGATTGTATTGAATTACTCATCCCATTTATGATTAGGTTTTAAAAAATTATATTATTTAGGGAATTCCATGGCAGTCCAGTGGTTAGGAGTCCACGCTCTCACTGCCAAGGGCCCGGGTTCAATTCCTGGTCGGGGAACTAAGATCCCACAAGCCACATGGCATGGCCAAAAAAAATTTTTTTTTTTTAATTATATTATTCATATCAGAGGTTCTTAACCAGAGATGCATATCAAATTTACCTGGGGAGCTTTTTCCATAATATGTACCCTTGGAGTAGATCCCAAACATGTCTAGTTTGAAAAAAAAATCTCTAGGTGATTCTCATCTGCATCTATGATGGAAATTTGTCATTTTAAACTATTTTTGAAACTGTGGAAATGTAAAATAGTTGAGATGACAGGGTGACACTGCTGAACTCTCCTTGTTAAATGAAGCATTTAATCTTGGCTCCACACTGGCAACCTTAGTTTTATTCCATTGTCCTTATTTTGGGTTATATTTTAATCAGACGTGAATAGATTAAAAAATATTTGAGTCAGTACTTGATTATTATTAAAGAAAAGTCATCTTTCTCAGGATATTAAAATAATGTAACGTAAGTGTTCTTAAGTTGTTTAATCTTTTTCTCACAAGGATTCTGAATATTAAATGTTCCTGCATTTTTCTTTTCTAGTTATTTTCTTCTGGCACAGTCCAGCTCACAACAACATCAAGAGCAGAATTTGGAGATTTTGATATTAAAACTGTACTTCAGGAGATTAAGCGAGGAAAAAGAATGGTCTGTGCTTTTATGTTTATGCTATGCAACATTACTCTTCTGACTTTGTGCTTTAAATTTAGAACACATCTCAAATTTATCCAGTCATCAAAAAATTTAATATAAAGTAGTTCATATGTTAAAGTGAAGTATATATTTGACTTATTTGTAATATAATAAAGGATGCTGATGTTACTGAAAGTTATTCCTCTTTCTATGTAACTTCATTACCTAAGACAATTATACTGAGATTTATACTTCAGGGTATCTGAGAGTCTTTTAGTAAAATAAATGAAGATGTGAACATGACACACCTTATTAAGTTTAAAATGTTAAATTGTTTAAGCTCGCTTAAAGAAAAATTCCATGACCCCAATAGAACATTGAGAATCCCCCCTTGTTGTTATTCATTCTTTTTTTTTTAAATAAAAGGAGATTTTTTCAGAGCCTTCTGTTTAGTTAAAGTTCACATACATAGTTATATCTTTTAATATGTTTATCATAGCTTTAAAGTTTCCTTTATAAAATGTGCCTAAGTCTCATGTTTTTAAACATACTGAATTACTAATAAATAGCTTTAAGAAATAATGGCATCTTTATTTGATGACTTACTCCTTTACAGTCTGTGAATATTATAAAATGTCATTGGAATGCAGAATCTTTTCTTTAAGACAGCAGTTGTCTCTAGAAATGACTATTTAAAAATTTTTTTATTGTGAAAATTTTCAAACATCAAAATTAGAAAGACTAGTAACACACGTCTATCCATCACCTTGACTCATCAGTTATCAAGAATTTGCGGCACTCGTTTCATCTATGCCTTTTATTCTTGTTGCTTGAAGTATTTTAAAGCAGAGCTGAGACTTCATATCATTTCACCTCTACATATTTCAGTATGTATCTCTTAAAAGTTGGACATTTTCTTACCTAACCACAATGTCATTACACCTTATAAATTAACAATGAGTCTTCAGTGTTATTTAATACCTAGTTCGTATTTCCCCAATTGTATCAAAACTATCTTTTTAAAGTTGGTTTGTGTGAATCAGAGGAGGTTCACATATTACATTTGGTTGCTATATTTCCCTTAAGTAATCTAGGGCACTCCCTCCTCCCTGTCTTTGTTGTCTCTGTTTTTGTTTTGTTGTATGCCATTGACATGTTGAAGAAAACAAATTAATTGTCCTGTAGAATATCCCACATGTTTTATTTGTCTGTTTGCTTTTTCACAATGCTATTTAACTTGTCCCTCTATCCGCCAGATTTTCTTTTAAAGTGGAAGTTAGATGTAAAGCTTGATTAGATTCATTTTCAACATTTTGGGGGGTAAGAACACTTCACAGGTGGGACTATATCATCCATATTTTATCACATCAGACAAGTCATAATGTCTGACCTTGGATTCAGGTGGTGAGTTGATCCCTCCGTTGTGAAGCTCCCCTTCGATCTTTCATCTGGTGGTTTCAGGCATTGTTGATCTTTGTCTGAATCCATAAGAAATGACTTTTTCTTTGTGGAACTGCATTTTTGAAGGTATAAAGATTTTTGATGTCAGTTGTTCCATTTAAACCCAGTTCAGTTTTTTGATACTTTGATTACTCTTCTAAAAATGAAACTCCTTTAAAACAGAATGTGGAGTACTAAAAAAAAAATAAAGGGGAAAAAAATCACTTCATCGTATGTAGCACAATGTTGTGTCATACAGCTAAAGTCAAATAGGTGACTAGGATAACAATTCACATTCTCTTGATCAACTTATTTACCTCTGCACTGTTGAATCTTAGTGTCAACACTAACCTAGCATTTCCCCAAGTGTGCTCCAAGGGAAGTCAGTCCATCGGGATGCTCTCCCACTGCTCCAAAGTTAAAAGGGCATCTGGAGTTCAGTAAACTTGAGAACTGTTTACTATACCCTCCTTCCTGGAGGAAGGCTGTCAGAAGTTCTACAATCAAGTAATCTGTTGAAAACTAGCATTTCTCAAACTTCTCTGACTATGAAACCCTTCTTCCAACAATCACCTTAAGTCTTAAAAAGATGTCAGCCCCTTTAGTCTGTTTCTGCCCTTTTGCCTACTTGGTAGCAATCCCTCTCTGAGAATCTTCTCATTCTTCCCCCCAGCCATAATAGGAAAGGAACTGATCTCAGGGAGAAAAAGAAGCCAACCACTAAAATACAGAATATATTTTTGTGTGTGTGTTTGGCAGTATTAAGGAGTGTTCCCTTTATGTTTAGATGTCAGCTCTCTGATGGTTAGTAGAGTTAAATAATGGAAACATCAGGGGTGACTACATATTAGAAAGTCTATCAAAGTATGATTTAAATTGCAGTGTTATTTAATACATATGCTATACAATAAGTTCAGTGCACTCTTTTTCAATAGAAAAACTGGCTGTTTTCTTTGTAACGTGGACTGTTTGGCTGAAATAGCTAAAATAGAAGAAATAAGGTTGCATAAACTTTGAAATACTGCTTATGATTATTCTTTCTCTTCCCTTAAACAGAAATGTACACTTTGCAGTCAGCCCGGTGCTACTATTGGATGTGAAATAAAAGCCTGTGTTAAGACTTACCATTACCACTGTGGAGTACAAGACAAAGCTAAATACATTGAAAATATGTCACGAGGAATTTACAAGTAAGAGAACAATTGTCCATTTTCCTAAACTTGTCAGTAAGTAACTGCCCTTAAATAGATGACATTAGTTTACTTGCTCACTCTTCTTAGGTGGTGTTTAGCCAAGTGTAGAATACTAAGGACTCTGTATAAGAAATGAGTACTGCAATTGACATTTTCCTCTGCCTACACATCCCTGGATTAGCATTCATTCAATCAGTATTTTTATGCTTCCTGTGTGCCAGGCATTGTGCTAGGAGCTGGGCATACAATAGTGATCAAAACAGACAGAGACAGTGTCCTCATGAAAGCTTACAGTCTAGTGGGAGAGAGATATATCAATTAAATGGTCACATAAATATACAATCATAAACTTCGTAAGTGCTGTAAAAGATGTTACAAAGCGCTGTGACAGCATGTAACAAGGAGGAGCTAACCTACTAGTCTGTAGTGGGGGAGTGTTTGGGAATTTCCTTAAGGAAATAGTGCTTGAGCAGAGATATGAAGGGCGAAATGAATGTGGGCATTGGGAAGGCGTTCTAGGCAGAGAGAACAGCGTGTGCAAGGCCCTAAGATGGGAGAGAAACAAGGGTGCAAATGAGGGGGTGGGTGGTAGGAGGCTACTGCTGAGGGTCCAGGTGAGAATTGTGGGTAACTTAGAATAGGATATAGTTGTGAAGGCAGAAGTTGAAAAGATACACTTGGAAGACTGATGAAAGAGTAAGGTTTGGAGATTTGGGATTACATGTTACCCTCCTTTTTATGGGCCTCCACTTACCAGTGCTGCGTTGGGCTAGTGTTATCAATGTGAATCTACAATGGTTCCCTTTGTTTAATCGAATGGAGAATAAGTTGGTAGAGATCCCTGAATATTTATTTGGTTTGCCTTTGCAAGTTGTAAAGCACTTCCTCGCTCTCACATTCCCAGCGTGCAATAAACCAGTGACTCAGGGTCTCCTATTCCATGGACAAAGCAGTTTGCGTAAGCAGTCACCAAGTCATTTGGGTGATTGCGTGAGGTGCTAATGCTGTATTATAAAATTGGCCAAACTTCGCTTAATAATAAAGGCACATGTTTTTCAAGTGAGTTCTATCAAGCCTTGAAGGAACAGATAATTCCAATGTTATTTAAAGACGTCCAGCACATAGCAAAAAATGGAAAACTTCTTGGTTCATTCTGTAACACGTGCATAGCTGTGACACCAAACCTAACAAAGACAGCATTTAACAACAAAAATTTTAAAACTAGAGACCAGTCTTAACTTTTATAAATATATGTACCAAAATCTGAAATAAAATATTAGAAAATCAAATCCAGGGCTGTAGTCTAACAATTTAAAGATTATTCAAAATTAGGAAATATATAAATGTGACCTGTTACAATTAATAAAGAAAAATCCTAGTGGATAGTGAAAAGACATTTGATACCATTCAACATCCATTTCTGAATTTTAAAGTAAGGTAGCAAGAGTGCTCTTGGTGGTAAGCTAGGAGTCTTAATAGAGTGTTAGGAGAGACAAAAACGGCAAACAGCTTATTTAGTGTTAAAGTAAATGGACCATGGTTCTTAGCCAGAGCTGAGCCTCAGAATCGCCTGGAGGTGGATACGGCCCTCTTTAGAAATGTTCATGCCTAGGCCCTACCCTCAGATTTAAATTCAGTGGGTTGAGGCCCAAACCATGTATTTTGATGACTCTGCAGGTGATTCTCAGGTTCATCTCTAATTGAGAGCCACTATATCAATACACTTTCATTCAGATCAGGAACAAGACAAGGGTGCCAACTGCCAACGTTAACTTTCACTCTTTTTCTGGAGGGTTAAGCCTGTGCAATGAGAAAAGGAAGGAAAATGTATAGTAAATGTTGTGAAGGAGAAAAATACAATTGTCAATATTATTGATATTACTGTCTACCAAGAAAATCCAAAGAAATCAGCTCTGAATTTATTAAAACTTATAAGAGCTCAGTAAGGCTGCTGAATATGAGATGAATTCTTAAAAACAATTCCAGTAATAACTACTTAGGAAATGTAAAGGAAAAATGTCTATCCCACCACACACACACACACACACACACACACACACACACACACACGTGCATACACATACACCAATGGTGAACCTTTTTTAAAAATAGCATTTTACATAGGACCCCAATGAATGACGAAATATATTATGTTCCTTGATAGGCTCAACTTTGAAAGATACCTATTCTCCCCAAATTAATCTATATACTTAATACAATTTTAATGAAATCCAACTTTTTGAGTTTTATCTAAAAAAGTAAATGTGGTATTATTGTCCATTAGTAATGATTGTTACCTTATATAACAGGAAAAGAAATAGAAGCTTAAACAAGATAGAAGTTTGTTTCTCCCCTAAAAGACGTCCAGAGGAAAGCAGTGCAGATGTGGTAGGCAGCTTTTCAGTGTTATCGTTGGCCTCCATTAGCGTCTTTCTGCTGTCTCCTCCTTGGGCTTCCTTCCATAGGAAGCAGGAGGAAGCAAGGGCAAAGGAAGATGGAAGGACAAAGTAGCTGTTGCTCCAGCTGAGTCAGGCTTTAATCAGCCTTCCTAGAAGTTCCATACATGCTTCTGCTCAGCATCTCATTTGCCAGAATTTAGTCATATGTCCAAAGGAGGCTGGGAAATATACTCTTAGTGGACACATTGCTACCCAAACAAAATATGGTTTAGTACTATGGAGGGTGGTGGGGGATAGATAGTGGGGTAGCCAACTAGTATAGCACATGAAGCCAAGAAAATTTTTAATGCAATTGAGAGGAGAAATCCCCTGTTAGATATCAAAGCCAATCATATAGTAATTAAAACAGTATCACATAAGATAGATCACAGAAGATCACAGAAGACAGATCCGTGTCTTTGTTGGAATCTTATAAATAATTGTGGTAGCATTTTATATATGTGGAGACAATGGATTAATTCAGTACCTGATATCTATACAGTTGGCTCTCCATTTAGAAAACGGTCTTGACCCAGGGAACTCTACTCAATATTCTCTAATAACCTATATGGGAAAAGAATCGCTGATTCACTTTGCTGTACACCTGAAACTAACACAACATTGTAAGTTAACTATACTCCAATAAAAATTTAAAAACAAAGAAAAAGAAAAGAAAACAATCTTGAGTATAGGTGGCCTTTCTAAGCATGATAGGGAACTCAGAACTTTTATTTGACTACATTAAAATTAGACTACCTAAAGAGAACTCCAAATCATTACGAAAAACACAACCCAGTTTAAAAAATGGGTAAAGGACGTGAACAGGCAGTTTATAGAAGAAATAGCCATGGGTTATAAGCACACGAAAAACTGTTCAACCTTATTAGTAATGAATCAAATGCAAATTAAAACAAGATCTTACCAATTTTGGCAAAGATGAATAGGATTTAGACTATCTACTGTTAGCTAGGTTTTTGAGACACAGGCATTCTTATTCCATGTTAAGGTTGAATATAATAAATTGGTACAATTTTTTAGGAGAGCAATTTATTATTGGAGATGAAAACCTTAAAATAGTATATATCTTTTGCTACTAGTGTGCTTGTAGGGATTGAGCAGACAACAGTGCAGAGATGTATGTGCAAGAAGTGTCATTGCATTATCGTTAGTGATAGTGGCAACACCCACTAGGGCATCTTCTTAGACTCAACTATACTTCAAACTGACAAGATTACCCCAGATGGCATCAGTCTACTCAGGAAGAATATAGACAAGAACTACAGCTTGCCAGCAGGGTGGCATCAAATATTCGTCTTCTCTGAGAGTCCTTGCAGCAGTCATTGTAGCAGTACAGCTCAGGTCCAATAAGATGATCCACATTGGGGGAAAGCCTCATACCCCATTGGAGTCAGCACCTCTTAACAATACAGTCATATAGGCATAGATAATTTTCAGGTTACACCACACTGAAAGAGGACCAAAGATAAGACTTCTTATCAGAATATGCATATTTTTCCCAGTCCAGGTACAGTCTACCAACTGGGGGGGTAACATAGCTTAGTAAAATAGTTGACACACTAATTTTTGTTAAGTTGCTAGAGGAAGAGAGCTAAAGAGTTAACCAAAGGTGAAATTCTCATGTGGAATGGGAAAAGATTTTTAACTTTTCACCCACAATAGCAAAGAAAGAAAGAGAGAGAGAGGGAGGGAGGGAGGGAGGGAGAAAGAGAGAAAGGAAGGAAGGGAGGAAGGGAGGAAGGAAGGAAGGAAGGGGAGAGAGAAAGAAAGAAGGAAAGAAAGAAAATCAAATCAGAATTCTATCAGGAGATTTAGTAAATAAATTTTAGTACATACATGTATCTAGTGGAATACTATGCAGAAATTAAAGAATAAAGTAGACCCATGTGTAGAGTTGTGGAGAGGCATTTCAGTGATTGAGTCAGGGGAAAAAGTTGCATAATTCTATTTTAGCATATAAAAAGTACGTGTGTACACACACGTACAAGATTTGTGTATGTTTTTTATACATAGAAAATTTTCTAGGAGCATAGTCAGCAAACTTAATAGTTGTCATCTCTCATTCGTTGCATAGGGGTGGAGAAGAGGCAATTTTATATTCTCCTTTATATGGTTCATGAGCAATCCATTATTTTTAAAAGTAGCCAATAATATTTTAAAATAACAGGCCCATTTAAAATGTTTAGAATTAGATATGTGGAGAATTATTGTGTTTACATTTTAACTTTATTTAGATATTTTCACAATAGTTATCCGTTTTCATTTCAGGAAAAGATGGAAAATGTAGATAAGAAAAATAAAACTAAATGTCAACTTTAATTCTACCACCAGAGATAATAACTTTAAATCTTTTGGAATATTTTCTTCTAGACATTTGTGTGATTGTGTATATGTGTATATTTATAAAAACAAAACTTTCTTATATATACTCTTTTATAACCTGTTTTCCACTTACTATATCTTTAGTAGAGGCATTTTTTTTCTGTGACGTTAAACAGTTGTACATCACCATTTTAATGGTTGCATAGTATTCCAGTGTATGGGTGTATTAGTTTGTTTAATCAGTTCTCTTTTTAGACATTTAGATGGCTTTTATTTTTTAGCTGTTAGAAAACCATGTTGCAGTGATCATTTCTAAACAAAAGTATTTGGACTGGGATCCATGATGATTTGAAATGCTCTTTTTACTTTTTCACATTGAAATTTGTTTCTTAAATCTGCTTAGAAGTGGATTCCAGATTTTTTCATAGAGACCATGGAGTTCAAATGAGTCCGTAAGCAGGCAGTTTGGGGAGAGAAGAATGGACAAATGAAAGGAAATGCAAGGAGGAATATTTCTGAATGAAGTGGCTTCCTTCCCTCCTACATGTGACTTGCTTTCTTTCTTTACCAGCCCTTTCTGGATCCTGAATATATTCATATTAAAAAGGCGAGGGAAGATTATATAGTGATCTGTTTATCCTGTTTTATTGTCTTTATTGTATTTCTAAGCTATTTACATATGTATTTTTCTAAAATGTCAGCCTCCCACCATAAAACAGTAAGTTCTGTGACAGCAGAGATCTTGTTTGACTGGTCAGCACCTGCGGCCTTGGTGTCCAGACTGGTGAAAGACACATAATAGGCCTATGGGAAATAGTCCTTGAGTGAAAAATAATCCGATAAAAAGATTAAAATTTGTTCTAACAAGAAAGGGCTCATCCTTTTAGATAAAACTCTGTTATAAAAATTTCTAAAAGCCCACAAAAATAGAAGAGTATAACAACCCCAGTCTCAGCAGGTACCAACTTATTGCCACGGTTGTTTCATCTACATTTTTTTTCTTTCTGAGGTATGTTAAAGCAGAATCCCAGATCTCTTGTCATTTTATCCTTA
Organism: Pseudorca crassidens; assembly: GCF_039906515.1. Classification (NCBI taxonomy): domain Eukaryota; kingdom Metazoa; phylum Chordata; class Mammalia; order Artiodactyla; family Delphinidae; genus Pseudorca; species Pseudorca crassidens. Next base: position 17,302,940 of record NC_090317.1, on the reverse strand, counting down.
CATACTTCAATATCACTATGCTATCATCACATCTTATAAAATTAACAGTAAATTCTTAGTATCATCTTATACCTGGTTCACTTTGGCATTTCCCCAATTGTCTTGAAGATGTCTTTTTAGACTTGATTTGTTCAAACCTCAATACATGCAAGGTCCTTACATTGCATTTAATGGATGTCTCTTAAGTCTCTCTCAATGTAGAGCAGTCCCCACTCCACCCTTGCCTTTTCCTTCTACCTGTTAAGGAACCCTGATAAGTTGTCCTGTAAAAGTCCCATATTCTAGATTTATCAATTTGCATTTTCCTGATGTCATTTACCTCATTTCTCTACCCCTCTGTATATCCTGTAATTTATAAGTTGGCTCAAAGGCTTAATTAGATTCAGGTTATATTTGGGGGAAGATACTTCATAGGTGCACTATATAGAAGTGATATTTGATATTTGAACTCATGATTGAACTCATGATTTAAAGTGATTCCTAACATGCAGCGTTTGAAGAGTAGAAATTCTCCATAGTTCTTTGAAAATGTTTTAAGAATAAAAACTGATGAGCAAAACTAGGTCAGAAGTCAGTTGTTATTGCTGCCCCCCCAGCCCCACCCCTGCTGTTTATTCTACTCACTTGTTAGAAACTTTTCATGTTAAACCTAGTCTTACACCATTTGTGGCAGATGAATTCCTGTGATCATCTTTTATCCGTTGCTGACCACAAGAGGGCATCCACTGAACATTTTCTAAGCATTGTTCCATCTTGTCATCTTGTGTATAATTGACCTAAAACTGAGCTCAGATCAGCTCCCACCCTTCTTTGATTATTGTAGGGGTATTTAACTATAAAAAATATAGTGATGTATATACAGTAAAGTGGCCTAAACCTTTGTTCAAAATCACCTGCATTGCTATTTTCATTAAAAACAATGAATTTCAAGTATATACCCAAGTAAAAGGTTGTCGGAACAGCATGATGTCAAAGTATCCCTCCAGAGATGGTTTGTTAATTTCAAAGAGGGAATACTTACCCTTACGATAGAGAAATCTGGCCGTTTCTACCACCTTAAAGCAAGTGAAAACAGCACACTCATAGCAGGACATTCTGAAATTACATGCATCCTGAGGTATGCAGGATTACCTACAAAGTATCCTGGACTAACAAAGGAAAGTTGAACCTAAACTTAACCAAGGCCTTAGACCTTGTTTCTAGTTTACAGGAAATAAAGGGTGAGAGAAAACCAAATAAAACATTCACAGGGACTTCCCTGGCGGTCTAGTGGTTAGGACTCGGCGCTTCCGCTGCCGTGGCCTGGGTTCAGTCCCTGGTCAGGGAACTAAGATCCCACAAGCTGTGCAGAGCGGCCAAAAAATGAAAAAAAAAAAACTGTAAAAAAGACTCTTAAAAACCAAACCAAAACAAAAACATTACCACAGTTAGATAAATCCAAAATGTGGTGTAGTTGACGAGGCATATGGTCTGACTCTTCCCAGAAGGTCAGTGTCATGGGGAAAAAAAGAAATTAAAGGAGCCAGTCTACATCATGAGAAACATAGCTAAATTCAGTACCTGGAAAACTGTTAGGTGACTCATAAAGGTGTTCTAGTAAAGGCCAGGACACTAATGATGAAAAGGTACTTGAGGAGTTTGAGTAAAATTGTTTCATGAAATGTGAGCAGAAAGCAGCAGCATGTATACAATTTATATTATTTCCTAAAATGTGCTTTGAAATTATGTATATGAACCATTATAGAATTTCATTATTTCATATATATACCTAAAAGTTGATATTTTCATGTTGGCCAAGAACTTTTTTTAATCTCATTGGGCAAAGTGAGGAATTGCCTTATATTTGGACATATGTGGTTTTATTTCAGACGAACTTTTATTATTTCATTAATAGAGTGCTTTCCTTTCTATCTTTTAGACAGAGATGGACCTATAGCTAATTGTGGGGTGTTTTTTTAGTGTGGATGAGGAAACCCAGATTTTAAATGGGCATGGACCTCATCCACTAATGACATAAATATATTCTCATCAACAATGACAAAACATTTTGAGATTTTTATCTTTCATCATTGTAGACTATATTGTAAAAATCATAGTGGAAATGATGAGAGAGATGAAGAAGATGAGGAACGAGAGAGTAAAAGCCGGGGAAAAGTAGAAGTTGATCAGCAACAACTAACTCAGCAGCAACTTAATGGAAACTAGGTATGAAAGTTAATTATATTGGCTCTGTTGTCAGGATACAGTATACACACTGATAAATACGTATTGAGGTAATAATGTGCAGTATGATTTTTTTAATGCTATTATGTTTAGTTAAGCATGTTACTAGAATGCTGAGGATGTGTAGGCTTGCATAGTTTTTTTCTTTTAACTAGCTGATTTTGTAATAATAAACACAAGCTATCCACTTTATCAATAAATGTAGTTGTAATGTCAAACCAATAAGATATTCTTGCTCCTCAATAACATTATATTATTGTGTTCCCCTCAAGCATCATATTTTACATTTTTTTATCATCTTTTAAACAGGTTCATGGGACAGAGTTAGAAAACTGGGAATGAATAAGACATCCATAACTACTATTCTTTTTTCACTGTTTTCTAAAATCAAAAAGGGTTTGTAACTTTTTACTGCCCAACTCTTAGATCCTTCATTGAACTGCCTAAAAACATCTTGTTTGTTTTATGAGCCTTCACTAGATGGCAGAGTTTGACATGTTGATATTACGTAGCTGTAGTTTGCAGTTTCTGGGAAGCAATTGAAACACTATTAACCCTGTGTATAGTGTCAACAGTTAAAGCAGACATTGAAATGAAGTAAGCTATATTTCTGGACTGAACAAAGTTCTACTGTTTAGAGTGTCTAAGTTTGTTTAGTGGATTCATACTCAAGGGAAAGCATAAGCAAATTTCACTTTACAGTGCAAACACGCCTCTGGTGGCAGCACATGGGAATTTATGAATTTTTTTTCCGCACTCAAGTAATGGAGGCGAGAAATGAAGAGAACCTTCTTTTTCTCTTGGCTTCGACAGCACATGCTAAAAATCTCTTCCAAGAAGTGTGCTAAAGCTTTTCATTTGGTTCCTGTTAAAGTTGTTCTCACTGACCAGCATGGACTCAGGCAACTGGTGATTGATTATAAGCTCTGAGCTCCAGTGCTTACGGCAAAATTCTCTTGACAGTAACCCTCTTCTCTTTTCATGTCATACAAAGAGCTTCTAGCAAAATGATTGGATCCTTTCAAGTTTAAACTAACATTTGGCAACAGCAAATTAAGCCTCTTTAACCTTTAAAGGGTTACCACTTACTAAGGACTTTAGCCACCGTGTCTGAAACCCGTTCCTCTCAAGTGCCGTGTTGTTGTGGAACACTTCATATATTGGCCCAAAGTATGTAAGGAGATCTCATGTGCTGTAGAAGTAAAAAAAAAAAAAACAGTCTTTGCATAAAGCAGTATTTATTTTTAATTTTGTGACCACTATTTTAGAAACTTTATTTAATATTTTTAATGTTTTCATTAATTGCTTTGCTTATCTATAAAATAGGATTCTGTGTCCTATTTTTCTTCTGGTAGGGTTCAGTGGTGTTTTATTGATCATCTGAATTGTTCCTCAAAGCCTAAGAACCCAGCTTTTTAGAAAGGATTTTCACACTGGCATTTCTAGCTAGTGATATTTTCTTCCACTTACCTGCTGAAGCACATTTATATATTTCTTTATGGCAAAACCAAAAAATTTTAGTTGTGTTCTGCCGAATATTACCATAGCACCTCAATATCAAGGGTAGGGATTCTGATTTCTGAATTATTAGTTAACCTACCACATTAAAGCAAATTAGCCAACAAGAAATAACATGTTAACTTGACTGTACATTGAGATATTCTGCAGCTTATGGAAAAGCATTTTAAAAATGTAACAGGTGGAAAATTACACTGTGCTTAACGATTGATTTTTTTTAACTGCTAGTCCCTTAAAGTCACATTTGTCAAGTGTGTATTCACACATTTACTTAAATCAAGGGACTCGATGACTGCTTTATTTTAACCATCTTTTATTATTTTTAGAAGGAAACTAGCTTTAGTAGTGGATTGCCCTATATGTTTTTCTCCTTTTGCTCTAAATATACCATTGGATTTTTTGTGTGTGTATGTGATGAATTTTCAAAATTCACCATGACTTGAAGTGCAACGACAGATCTAGATGTTTGTTTACCAAGCTATGTGACTTTTCCCAAAGGATCTGTACTTTATTTCCCTACAGCAGCTTGAAACCCATTATTTTAAATCTTTGAATCACTGTGTCTAGATCATTTTTACATTGTGTGCCATAGACTTACCCATGGAATAATAGAGCACCTTCATTTTTGGACAACTACTGTAATGATGTTTTTAGGAAAAATGGAAGGTGCCGGGGGTAATAATGGCCAGTCAATAATCATGTAATGGACTTCAAATACAATAGCTGTCAGTTAATGGATTTGTTATGTAATAAACTGTATGACTTTGTATGGGTTTCTTCAACCCTTTCTCTGCCACTAGCAACCAGAATAGCACTTTACCATTTGGTTGGCTAGATAAGTGGCTGGCTACCTATTTTTCTCACTGTGGTGTGATTGGCTAAATAGTCTTTCATTAAAAATTGAAATGTAAATTGAAGTCACATGAAAAATCACCTTTGGTTGTAAACCTCCAATATTTTGATTCTCTATCCATGTTTTCGTCACATGCTGAGTAAAAGTGCCTTACAATGTAAAAATTGTACAGTACTTATGTTCCCAAGTAGCATCATCATCTTCTGGGTAGTAATTACATCGTGGTATGACTATTTAGAAAAATGGACCTCAGCAGTGTATTTACCGTTCATCTCCTAAGTCCTTAACTGTAGTTTTAATAAGCATGACATTATTTGATAAGTATATAACATTTACATCATTTCAAAAAATACTGCCATGACTGTCTTTTATGCGTACTTTAGCTTGAAATTTTGAAGCGTCTTTTCTTTTCTCCTTTTTTTTTCCCTTTTTTGTTTTGTTTTCGTTATCGATATTAAACAGTGTAATCTTTGCAAGCGTATATTGAAGATTATTCTGGAGCATTTATTGCCTTACCAGAAATGTTAGTAAGAAATGTTCTTTAGAGTAGAAAGATAGACTTGAGTTTCTATACTTTAATAAGAGCTCTTTGTTCCTGGGGGGGGGGGATGGGAGGGGTGAGTTTTACTTTCATCTCAGTTTATTAAATACCCACAAATGAAATACATTTTATTTCAAGGATCATCCATTTTAGAATTTCAGATAGTACTTGCTCAGGAGTACATGCTACTCAAGATATTAAGAGAATAACAAGATATGTAGATCTACTGTTGAATCAGAATCTATGTACTTGAACAAATGTGTGACTCAAATATCTCAAAGCAAAAGAAAAGTGTTCTAGAATGTTGTTGCTTTTTTAAAAAGCACTAAAGTTAGACCAAGGTATACAGTTTTGTTCTAACAGACATTTAGGTTAATTGTAAAGATAAGGAATGCATTATGGGTCAAAATCAAACATTCCTCTCATGTTATGTATATTTTGTTCCTGTTATATTGGCTTTATTTTCAGAATTGTAGTTTGTAGTATTAGTTTCCTTTTATTGGTATTCTTGCATATACTATTCATTCAATAAATGAGTTATGACTTTCATGTTCGTATTTATGTCTTTTTTGTGCAAGGGTATGATGAAGCTTATTTGTAACAGCAATAGTACTGTGTTCCTTTTAGTCTTGCTTTTATTTCAAGGTGAAATACCTAGTTTGTTTAACAAATTTGTCGTTAAACAAGTATGAGAGAGAAAAATGTGAATTTGAGTTTAGTTCAAAGTTTCACACATAAGGCTTTATCAGGGAGAGAATCAGCAATCTTTCAAAAGTATGATAGAACTGCATTACATTTTGGTTCTTTTATCATTCCATGATAAAGATACCTACAACTTAAATCGGGTCCTCTGGAACCTAGTTAGAAGGTGATTTTAAAAATAAACCAAAACTCGTAGTACAATTTATCTGCTTGCTAATGAGGGTGCAGGATTAATATCCTTGTCATAAAGGGATTCCACCTTAAAGATTTAAATGTACTCCCTTTACTCTGGACAGCTTACTTCTAGCAGTAGTGCTCATGTATTGAGATGGTCCTATCCAGGGCAGAAATCAAAGTTTTAATTGGTAGAATTTGCTCATTCCATACATACAATTCCTAACCTGCGTTCCTGCATTCCTACTCAAAAGGAAAAAGAAATCAAGTAAGAGGTTCTGATTAATGCTGGAACTATAGGAGAGTGTGCTTTATTGCAACCGCTACACACATGCTTGGCAAGTGTGTGTGTGTGTGTGTGTGTGTGTGTGTGTGTGTGTGTTGAAAATCCATTACTTAGTTTCATTTTAATTACCCCATAAAATTATAAAGAGAATTATGTGGTTTTCTTTACCTAATTGAAACTGTTGACAGCTGGGGTTTGGGGTTGGGGTGTTTTTTGTTTGTTTTCTTTTCTCAGCTGCAGTCATCAGCAATTGCTGCTGATCATTCCAAAGCATAAACGTGCTAGAATTTCCTACGAAAATTCTATGGCCAGCAAATGGCCAGTCCATGTTTTTAAGGGAAAACCCAGTCCCTGAGACAGTGCTGCTTTATGTATCAACCAGTGTTACATAATTTTGCCGTGTTCAGATAATGAGGTAACTGGGACATTAAGGACAAGGCAAAGGTGCATTCTTGATTTTTCTTCAGAAGATGAAAGCTATAAAATACCAGTTACGATGAAAGTTAATGATAGTATTTTACCTTGTTAACTGTAGCAGACGTGTTCTCCGTGTGGTCAGCGTACTGAAGTTAGTCAACCAGACCTGGGTCTTTGTCAAAAGATAGCAGATCCGTAAACATCCAAATTCTACCTTTGCCTATACCTCTATAGGCTATAGATGTGTTTTTATGTTGGGGGTGAGGGTAGCAGTGGGGAGATAGGGAAGGTACAGCTGGGCAAAGAGCTAACTAGATCTGCTGTGTGAATGAAGGGCAACCTTTTAAATGGAACCTGAGAGAGTAGATATTCAAGGGAGTGTTAGGAGCAGGGAGATAGAAATAAACTGTACTTTAATGTGGACATTGGATTTAGACTGTTGAGTTTCTACAAAGTCATTTGTACAAAAGGGTAAGGTTTTTCTGTTTGAGTAGCTTTAAAATCACAGCTATTTACAGATTTCTTTTGAATTTTATTTTATTTTTTATACAGCAGGTTCTCATTAGTTATCTATTTTATACATATTAGTGTATACATGTCAATCCCAATTTCCCAATTCATCCCACCACCACCACCCCACCACCAGATTTTTTTATTTATAAAAGTAATATATATACCCATAAAAAGAAATGAAGTACTGATACATGCTACAGCCTGGATGAAGCTAGCTAAGAAGGGGCTAAGAAGGCAGCACAAAGTGTCACATACTGTAGGATTCCATTTATATGAAATGTCCAGAAGAGGCAGATTCATAAGAGACAGAATGCAGTTTAGTGGGTGCCAGGAGCTGGGGGGAGGGGAGGATGAGAGTAACTGGCATGGAATTTCTTTTGGGGGTGATGAAAATTAGATAGTGGTGATGGTTATATAACTTTGTGACTATACTAAAAACCACAAATTATATGCTTTAAAAGGGTGAATTTTAGGGAATTGCCTGGTGGTCCAGTGGTTAAGGCTCCGCGCTTCCACTGCATGCCACACGGCACAGCCAAAAACAAAAAGGTGAATTTTATGTTATGTGAACTTTACCTCAATTAAAAAAATATGTAGTCATTGTACAAAATTAAAATATAAGATATATCAAGCAAAATGTGAGAATCCCCCCCTTTTCCACAAGCCTACTCCCCAGTATTTGATGTGTATTCTGCCAAATGCCTGTGTACAGATATAACTTAGACGCGCTTTTTTTTTAGCATAAATAGGCTCATGCTGTACCTACAGTTCTGCACCTTGTCTTTTTCGCTTGAACAACATCACAAGGTGTCAGCACAACTAGATTTCTCACATGCTGTTTAGCGGCTCCATGGCATTGTAGGGTATGGTTCTGTCCAGTCTCACGTGCACCTTCATGTCCTTAAGCAAGTAATTTCTTAGGCTAAATTTCCAGAAGTGGAACTGCTACGTAAAGGGCATGTACATTTAGAGTTTGGATAAAAATTGCCCTCCAGAAAATTGGTACCAATTTAAAAGTCCACCTGTAGGGATTAAGCTTCCTTGCTCTGCTACTCCAAAGAAGTGCTTTTTAATGAAAAGAGGTGTGGTACCTTTTTTAAAAAAAAAAAAAACCATACATGCTCTACAGAAAATTCTATGGGGTTTTGATTTTGTTGTAAAGACCAGATAGACTGTATCTCAAAGTGGAATATGAATTATCTTCGGGAAAATGGACACTATATTTCATTTGTGAAAAGATTAAGTCAAAAGGTTTTGTTTTGTATGTATTATTAACAGTAGTAATTGGTGAATCATTTTCCTTCCTTCTGCTTTCTGAACAGTAACAGCTTGCTCGTAGCTGTTCATTGTTGCCAGATGGATCTGCTTCTCTTTGTGTCCAGGGTCGAATATGGCTCAGTTTAGTGTACTTGAAGGGGTTGTGTACTGTTTTGTTGAAGAATTCCTATGACCTTTATCTGTCGTGATGGTTCCTACTCCCCAAATCATGACTCCAACAACTGGTCAATTATGTAAAAATAAGATAGAATCACTTGACCTTTTCAACTAGTTGTTTTGTCCTTGTATGAATAAAATCTAAGACTAACTAGAAAAATTGACTTGATATTTATATCATGCTTTTAGCTTATTTGCTAGAAAATTGTTTTTTTCATTTAAGAATTTCAAGCAACAGTTAGTTACCTGCATGTCTGAAAATAAAGTAAGAAATAAGAGTAAAAATAACATGAATATTTGGTTATCAAGAAAGTTCCTAAATAAAGAATAAATTGAATGTAGTCAGGATGACTTGATGCCGTATGATGCCGTTAGTTTTTTTCTAATTCTCAAAGTCACATTTTGTGCTAACTGGGTATTTATGACATTAGCCAAACAACTATTTTACTTAAAAAGATTTAAGTCAGATGTATAATATTACAAAAATAATTTTTAAGTATTTTACCAATAACCTGACCTTTGGTCATGTTTCCTTCCCCCCCCCTTTTTTTATATGCTTATAAAATAATTAAGTCTTTAAGGAGGGGTGACAAAACAGGATGACTACACTAGAGAGTTCTTTCTGTAACTTTGAACTGCAGCAATCATGGAGACTGGTGTTACTTTCACTTCAGAGGTTAGCCATACAACTTAACACAAAGGCTTATTTTCAAATGTTCCTGACCCTTAAGCCCAATAGGCTTATGTTCTATATTTAGTATTGATTTAATATTACCAGGAAGCAATAATTCTTTGGACCCTGGTCTCATATGTTCTTGGTTAGAGAGCAAGCACAAAAGATAAGCAGTGTCTGAAAGTTTGCAGATCAGAGAGCTGGAATTTTGGCATTATCCTCAAATACAACAGTCTTTCCGGACCTCCCTTAGAAGAGTTGTTCTTAAGCATTTCAGCTCATCCCATGTGCCCAAACAGCCTAGGGCAGCTATCCAGTATGCTGGGGGTGGGGGTACAGGAAGAGGGGTTAAGGAAAATGTATGTCGCTTAGGGAAAAGACTTGACAGGTGTTCTTTCTCCCTGGGAAAGAGGCAAGGTAGGAGATTTAGGTAGCCTTTACTGCATTTAATAACTGAGGTCACTCCATTCCATGAAACTTGGAAATGCAGCCAACTATTTGTAGGCCACTTCCTAGAAAGATTGACACAAAACATTTAGAACATTCATATCTTTATTCTTTTTTTCCTTTGATGCCCTCCTGGAAACTCTCTTACCTTAATTTCCATGATCTATACCACCCCTTCGAGACCAGTCCTTTCCTGACTCTTTTCCCTACCCTGATCTAAGTGTTCCATGGTGTCCTGGTCTTTGCCCTCTTGTACTGTTCTCGCTTGTCACCACAGTCTACTGCTCCAGCTGTCACCTGTGTGTTCTGCTGATGAGTTCCAGTCCCTACCCACAGTCGGCTCCACCCGCTGAAGCTCCATGCTGAGTCTCAAATGAGACTCTGTGCTATTCTCCTGGACATTTTTACTCAATCTGCTGGCTACTCAAGCATGAGTCTCAAACCAAGTTGTCCTGATAGTGCTACAGTTCATCTACTTTGATTTCCACATCTACTTCCTTAGAGTCTGTCATTCTGTCTTTTGGATCCATCCTCTCTATTCTTACTGCTGATTAACTAGTTTGGATTCTACTGGGTTTTGTTTGTATGTTTTTCTTTTTAACTTTTTGCCAAGATTCCTAACTTCTTCCACTCTGTGCCCGTGTTCACCAGACTCTTAGTTCCTTCGTTTTCTTTATTGGGCAGTTTTTGGTCTTGCTTCCTTAACTACTCAGTTTGGATAAGATGGTTAATCACCTCCATTACCCTTTGACACCACTGGCCTCAACTTCCCACTTCTTGTAATTCTCTTCCACCTTTTTGTCTCCCCTCTGCCTAGAGTTCACCCCAGTCTTACATCTGGGGAAGATGACCTGCTAGAGGACATCACAATGCAGACTGATGCCACCAAAATTTTGGTGTTTAGTCTCAAATTCTCCATATCAGTCTGCAATCCTTTTTACTTACGTATGGACTCTAGATTTTGGTGGCCTTGGCTCAGATCCCATGTAACCTTGACTAGGTTGCTGACTCTCTCTGTACCTCCATTATCTCATCTTTTAAATGCAGGTGAAAATACTACTCCATGCATAGACCTGTGAGGATTAAAGGAGGGAACCCAGACTGAAGATCTCCGTCCCCTAATCCACCGTCCCTTGTTCCTGTGCTCCCTTCTAGTTTTACCCTATTTCTTTCCTCTTCTCATATAATTTTCTTGAAAGTCAAGTCCCCACTTGATGTCTCCACTTACATATCTTTATTATCCATTCCTTAGCGCACTGTACTCGCTTCTGTCTGTACGTCTCCATTTCTCTCAACTACATTAAAACCACTCGAGCAGAGTTCACCAGTGACTGTTGCTAAAGCCAGCGGGCGCTTTTGAGTTCTTACCTTACTTGACTTCTTGACTCTGTTTAATGTCCCTGACAGTCCAAGCACCATCATATGGTTCTCTGCCAGCCTGCTTTTGCAGATGACCCAAAGATAAGAGTAACTCATAAGGTGACAGGAGCAAGATTGAAAGGGCCTTCCAGTGGTTGGGACTGTACATGGACTATCTACCTAGCCCCTCCCCACTAGCAGAGATTTAATAGGTACCTATGCAAAATCACAATCTGGTCTTTCCTTGGCAAAGGACCTACACATACAGAGTGGGGTGAACTGTAGGCACCTGGGAGGTAAAAGGGTAGAAGGGAAAGTTGAGAGAAGGAAGATGTTGAGGCCATGGGTATCAAGAGGTAGTGAAGTTGATTAGCCAACTTGCTTGTGAAAAATGCCACGTGGTAAAGGCAACTCAAAGCTTGAAGCACATCAGAAAGCAAAATGCATTTATGTTCATAGATACACATATATAATTCTTGCTTAGTAGAAAAAATCAAAGTTAAGGTATTTGCCTACTTATAAAACCTATGAAAATCACCAGAGGTACAATGGTGAGACAGAAGCTGGGGAACTGTAAAAATTCTAAGCCTGTTATGCAGATAGATAGAATCAGGCAGCAGACACCTGAAAAGGGGCCACACAGGAGCAGAGGGAGGTGGATAAATTAAGAGCTTTATGGTCTGAAGACCTGGGTTTGAGTCCTAGTTTTACCACTAGTAAGTGGTAACTCTGAGCAAGGTAACCTCCCCTTCTCTCAGCCTCAGCCCCACCCCATCTGTCAAAATAGTATCCCTGTTTTATATATATATATATATATATATATATATATATATCCCTTAAACCACTGGGTTGTCTTAAAGAGCAAATAAGATAAAGTTATTTTAAGTGAAATCAGCCGATTCATGGTAGATAACAGTACAGAAAAGTAATAGCTATTCCCTTTCCACACAGTGATCCTTCAGATATAAAAGTGAAGCTATCCCATTACTTTTTAAAGTTTTTAAAAAATATTTTCACTATTCACAGATGACCTGATGCTCATCGTACCTAATTTAGAAAATACAGATAACTAAAAAAAATTTTTTTAATCCCTCATAATCTTGTGGACCATAGGTCACCATTATATTTTTTGTAAAATCTTCAATGTTTCTGTGCATATATGTAATCATATAAAATGGGCTCATATTATACCTACTGAGTTGTATTCTGCTATTTTCATTTAAAACTTGGAAATTTCTTCACAGGTCAGTAAATACACTCTATCATTCTTACTGGTTGCATAATAGTACATTTTGTGGCTGTATCACAGCTTATTTAACCATTTCCCTATCATCAGAGAGTTAAGTTGTTTGCAGGTTTTTTTGTGGCCATTATTTTGCTAGTGCAAACAGTGCTGATCTAATCATGAAGAAACAGCAGAGAACTCCAGATTGAAGAATGTTCTACAGAACAGCTGGCCCATACTCTTCAAAAAAGTCAACGTCTTGAAAAACAAAGGCAGAGGAACTGTTCCAAGTTAAATGTGACCAAAGAGACATGACAACTAAAAGTAACGTGCGATCCTGAGTTGGATCCTGGTTCAGAAAAAGAATTCGTGCTATGAAGGACATTTTGGGGACTTTTAACTAAATGTAAATATGGACTGAATATTAGATGATACTGTATCAATGTTAATTTCCTGTTTGTGATCATTGTTGTTATATAAGAATATCCTTGTTCTTAGAAAATACATACTGAAATGCTTAGGAGTAAAGGTGTGTCATGTCTGCATTTTAACTGGTTCAAAAAAATAATGTGGGTGTGTGTATGTATGTGTATGTATAAAAAGACATAAAGCAAATAGGGTAAAATGTCATAAGTTGGTAAATCTTGGTGAAGGATATACAGGAGTTCTTTGTATTATTCTTGTAACTTATCTGTAATTTTGAATTTTTTTTCTAAGTTAAGTTAAACACACCAGCAGAAACAGCAGCTCTTGTTAAGGGAGCCTGAAGAAGGAAATAGGAGTAAGCCTTGGTGAGCCATCAGGATATTTCACTAGGGAACCACATCTGGAGGAAAGAGTATAAACTGTATTCGGATCAGGTGGCCTAGAGAGGAGCCCTCTCCTTTCCCATGCAGGAATCAGGGAATTGGGAATCAGGGTGATTCCCAACCTTTTCTACTGAAGTACACCCAAAATAGAGGAAATTGGTCTTTTGAGCTGTTTTCACCCTTCAGCTGCCACTGTTATGCTTTGTATCTCATTTCTTCATCTATCTTAGATTCCTTTTTCATTTTGTTGAAGTAACATTTCTTTTTTTCTTATAGGATACAAAGTAACAAATATTTAAAAATAATGCTGAGATGAACATTCTTAAACATATAGCTTTCTGCCCTTGTCTGATTATCTCCTTAAGATAAATTTCTAAACAAATTCCCAAGTCAAAGTTCTGTGCACATTTTTTAAAGTCCATTAATTCATATTACTAAATGCCCTGCAGAAAGTTTTTACTGTGAACACATTAGCCAGTTTCAACAATTATTAACTAACTTCCAATCTTGTTTCATATACACCCCTACCTGTTCCTCTCCCACAGAAATATATATATATTTCTCTAAAAAACAAAGACTTTTAAGAAATAACAATCACAGTACTATTATTGAACCCCTCCAGTGTTTAAGTTTCTCCAGGGGTAAGTGCTAAGTGTTTGTTATTCTCATCTAAATTTCCACAGATTTGAGGAGGGAGAAGCAAACAGAAGTTCTTGAGGTTTTGTTTGAAATCATCTTAAAGGTCATAATTCACTTTATATATAATTATCTCTATATTATATGTTATACAGGTATATATTACAGGCAATTCTGGTAGACTGTATAAAATCAGATGCTTATTAATCTAGTTTAATGCTAAATTAAACTCTCCAAACACACTTTATTAGGATATACGATCAAAATAATACAGACAAAATACAATTGCTAAATAATTATTACAAACATTTGTCGGACAGCATGCCTTTAAAAGTCCACACACAAAGTTGAGTAGAAACAGTTTTATATATTCATGTAAATTGCAGAATTTTACCTGGATTCGGCTAAGGAAATTATTATGAAATAGCTGCCAGTGAAAATGAGTTATTTAAAAAGCAGTTGATTAGGCAACAGTGAATTTGTTGCCTAGTCAGTTGCTTTCTAAATTTCTAATAAATGGTGGAAATTAGGCATAGTCTTAATTATGTAGTAACAAAGTCATTATTAGCATTATTTTTTATCCATGCTGATACTATTCCTTTAAACTAGTTTCCTGTATTAGGAAGGTGTTTCCAAAGAAAATCCCATGATTCGTCATTTCCACTGGTAGTTATTTCGCATAGCCTGTGGACCAGCTAAAGGGTGAAAACAGCTCAAAAGACCAATTTCCCCTATTTTGGGTGTACTTCAGTAGAAAAGGTTGCGAATCACCCTGATTCCCAATTCCCTGATTCCTGAATGGGAAAGGAGAGGGGTCCTCTCTAGGCCACCTGATCCAAATACAGTTTATACTCTTTCCTCCAGATGTGGTAGTTGCTGTTGGTGCCCTGGCCAGGTCCCTTTACCAGCTGTGCCCCCATCCCACATTAGCTTCGAGTGCACCTTACACCTGGGACCTCTAGTTTCTTGCCCTTGCCTGATGGGAGCCTGGGAGGCTACACTCACCCTCTTCCAAGGTAGTCAATGATTCCAGGATACAAAATCCTTGTCCCCCGGGCCTGAAGGCAGGACTGCTGCAGCGGGTCAGTCCAGGGCTCTGTGTCCTTGCTCACCTCTCTCCCTCTCCTGCTTCGATTCCTCCCTTGTGAGTTTTTCTTTAAGAGCGCCCCCTCCACAAATCAGAGAATTGAAATAACGTATCAGTCAGGGAAAGAGTTATGCTTTTCTTTTAGAAATTTAAGTTTCAGTTGCAAGTCCACTGATAGTGAATTTTTAAGCAAATGTATTCATTCCAAGGGCATTGACACAGCCTGCTAAACTGAGGGTTAGAAGTGGAGCAGAAAAGAAAGAATGGGGCCTTTGTCTATGCCTGTCGGAAAATAGAGCATTAAAAGCAATTCTGATAAGATTCTAAGACAACCGCAACTAGATTTCTCATCAGTTTTACTCAGTCCTGTTTCGATTTCCACTTGGAGTAGTCGTCTACTTTTGTGAAGTCATCTGCCTCTGCACCAAAATAGTCCTGGGAATCCTGAGTCTTAGGTGCACTGGAACAGTCTGTCAGTTTTATGCACCTGGTAGCAGTATCAGCTTACACTGAAAAGCCTGCTTCCTTCCTCCCGAGGCTCTGAGACTGTTCTTTACCATTCCTTCCAGAAGACTCTCTAGCCCAGAGCTGTCCTACAGAACTTTCTACAGTGGTAGAAATGTTCTGTGTCTGGCCGCTGAACATTTGAAATGTGGCTAAGTAGGACTGAGGAACCAAGTGTTTTACTTTATTTAATTTTAATTCACTTAAACTTAGATTTAAATAGCCACGTGTGGTTAGTGGCTGCTCTATCAGATGGCACAGCTCTATCGAATTTATAGCAGGGCCCTTTAAGTAAGTGTGAAGGGAGAGCAGAAACCAAGTGCTGAAAGATGGAATGGTTCTGTTTCATTTTTTAGAGTAACCAAAAGTATCAGAATGGAGGGAAATGGAATGCCTTATTAGAGAATTGTACATACACTAAGTTAATAAAAAGTTACAAGTGAATGGACCTACTTGTAACTTTTTATTAACTTAGTGTATGATAACCCTGAGGCAAAAACATATTATGAACAGAGAAAGCCTTAATAAACCTTCAGGGTGTTAAAATCTGTCCCAGTACAGTGTGTGCTATATAATCACTTTCAAACAACAGAGCTATTTTAAACTCAGCCATAAAATCTTCTTTAGAAGTCAATTTATCTGTCACCTTGTTACTACCCAGCTTGAAAAGGTACCAATTTCCTATAGTAGTATTTGGCCTATACAAAATTAACCTAAAGTAACCTGAGCTTCTGTCTTTGACTTAAAACTTTCCCTGTGTTGGAAGCCTGAACTATATAAGACAGTTTACTGTTGAGCTCGTTAAAAATATATGAAGCATATCTATTATACCTCATTATTTCTAACACACACCCCTCCATCCTGATACCACGGGTCAGCAGATGAGGGAGTAAGCCTTTGGTGCTAGCAGCCACCTAGGAGGGTGCTAAAGATGGTTTGGTGTAAAATACCCAGTTCATTTTAGTATTCTGAATTTTGGGCCCCGTCCTGGAAAAGAGCAACATTAGAAAGAGATGTCATGTCAGCATACAGATAACCTGAGAACCCCAAGAAGCCACAGCCTTAGCTGTATTAATAACCGGAGCAACAGTGCTTTCTGAAAACCACAATAGCAGGTAACATAACCTTAGGGATTTTAACTTCTCTAGAAGTAAGGAACCCTTTATTATTCTTTCTGTCTTATTTGCTGATTTTTCTACAATTGTCTATAGCAGAAACACTCAAATGCAGCACATAAGCATGAAGGTCGGCCTTTTAAGAGTACAGATTTATGTTGGGTGAGGCAACAACTCTGCCTTCATTTAGAAAGTAATTTTGGGGACTTCCCTGGTGGTCCAGTGGTTAAGACTCCACGCTCCCAATGCAGGGGGCCTGGGTTCGATCCCTGGTCAGGGAACTAGATTCCACATGCCACAACTAAAGACCTGGTGCAGCCAAATAAATAAATTTTTTTAAAGTAATTCTTTTATTGCCTCACCTTGAGAACAAACTGTGTACTTAATGTGTAGTCCTTTTTATTTTTGTGAGCTACTAATTCTATTTTATATAAGGTTCCCTTTTCAAAAAAGAATTTAACATACCTCAAAATGTACGTATTTCAATATACAAATTTAAGTATACATACACATACTAAATACTGATAGATGGCATTACATTTTAAACCTTAGTTGTTAAAATATAATTACTCTTGGGACTTCCCTGGAGGTCCAGTGGTTAGGACTCCACGCTTTCACTGCTGAGGGCCTGGATTCAATCACAGGTCGGGGAACTAAGACCCTGCGAGCCGCGTGGCATGGCCAAAACGAACAAACAAATAAATAAATATAAATTACTCTTTAAAAGCTTATTATAAGACTCTTGGTTTTTATCATCATGATTTAAATTATAACCTAGTGCCCAGAGCTTGGTTTCTAATGCCACTCTCCAATGAAAGGAACCAGGGCTTTTGGGGGAAATGGCTGATTCCAAGGCTAGGGCAGGGAAAGTACAAGATGAGCCTAGAATATCATGCGGTGCCAGAAATTAAGAAAGTGCCCAGGACTTCCCTGGCAGTCCAGTGGTTAAGACTCCATGCTCCCAATGCAGGGGGCACGGGTTTGATCCCCTGGTTGGGGGAACTAAGGATCCCGCATGCTGCATGGCGCGGCCAAAAAAAAAAAAAAAAAAAAAGTGCTCAAAGAATGGTGGGGAAATATCAAGACACAGGAGCCAACATAGAGGGACTCCCAACAGCCAAATCTTGGGCAATTTGGGCAACAAAGTAATGCTATTAATGGATCATTACCTATAAGATAAAATTGGAACCCGTGAGTCCATGACGATATAAATAATTTAATAAATAATGACTGGGGAGAAGGGAACGCTCTCCATTATAATAGCATTTCGGCTAATAAACTAAGAAGGAATGATGTTAATAGGAAAATCAACATTTGACATACACCCCAGTAATAATTACTTCAGGCAAGAATCATCAGTGGATGCTAAAATTGGTGAAAGTTTGATGAGGAACAATATTTACATAGTCTTAGTATCATTCCTCATAACCTTTATTAGTTACAAAGGGGAAAATAGTATCTTTATAGTGAAGAAACCTGGCAGACACTGCCTTAACTGAGTGATCCAAATGAACATCAGTAATGGGACAGATTGGTAGCATATGCCTCCAAATACGAAGCACTGTGAAGGACACACCATCACAGCTGCTGTATTTCTGACCCAAAATGGAATGCCTGAAATTTAATGAGGCCGTACCATTGGACAAACCCAAATTGAGGGAAATTGTACAGAATAATAACTCACCAGTGCCCTTCAAAATTGTCAAGATCATATATACACTATTGATACTATGTATAAAATAGATAACTAATGAGAATCTACTGTATAGCACAGGGAACTCTACTCAATGGTCTGCGGTGACCTAAAGGGGAAGGAAATCCAAAAAAGAGGGGATATATGTATATGCATAGTTGATTCACTTTGCTGTACAGTAGAAACTAACACAACATTGTAAAGCAACTATACTCCAATTAAAAAAAAAAAGTCAAGATCACAAAGAGTGAGGAACTGTTCCAGAATGATGGAGACTTCAGGATATGCAACATGCATTCCTGGATTCAGTGTGGTCCAGGAAAGGGATAGTAACGAGACAATTGGTGAAATTTAAATAAGGGTTCTAGATTAGTTAACACTGTTGTAGCAATGTGAGTTTCCTGATTTTGATCATTGTACTGGGTGTGGTTGTATTGGATGTTAACACTGGGGAAGGGTATACTGGAAACTTTGAGAGAGAAAGCAAGAAGAAATAGGGCAGCAGGAGAATCAGGAAGGTGGTGTTCCGGAAGCCAAAGAGATGGCAGAGACATTCAAGAACAAAGTGATAAATAGTATCAAATGCAATGTGAAGGACAGTTATACAAGGCCAAAGATAGTGTCCATCGGATTTGGCAAGATAGCAGTCACTGGTGTTCTTTGTCAAAGCTGTTTCAGTCCAATGGTGGATGCAGAAGACAATGAAAGTTTGTTGAGGGGAGATGGGAAGTGAGAAAGTAGATAGAGCAAATATGGAGAGACTCATCACCTCTGGGCCTGGAGGATAAAGGGGAAGAAGCAGTGTAGATGTGGGTGGAAGGAACTGATGTGATTCAGGCCTGATTCCTTCCCTCTCTTCATAAGTTAATGGGTTGAGTCTTCATTCTAGAGTGAATTTGATGGGGTTGAATAGGGATGAATGTTAAGAGCATTACTGAGGGGAACAAGACGGGGAGCTGACCAAGCACTTGTGAAGGATTGTGGAAGGGTGTTTAGGGCCCAGTTGAGGTTTGAGACCGTGAATCTGTAGAGGAACCAACCCGCATGGTTGCGGGGTTTTCTCCTACAGCCCTCCACAGCCTAACAGGTAGACAAAACAGGCTGTGGGTTGATCCAGGGTGTGGCTTTGCCATTGTGGCAGAGCAGAATTAGAAGGGCACAAAGGACTTCTGGCAGTGGTGAGAGAGTGGTTCATGTGGGATGCAAACTGAACTGGGAAGTCAGGGATGTAAGGGAAGCCGAGAACAGGGTGATAGACCGTGGAATTGGAGGTCTCCCGTGGATCTGAAGCATGCTTAACGTTAGGCAGGTGGCCAAAGTGAACTGGAGAGGGAGAAAACTCTCAGAGATTGGGGGACTTCAGTTGAAGAGCTGCCATCAGCAGCATTGGAAAGCATCCCCCAGCTGGCCCTATACCATTGTAGGTATATACATTGTAGGTATATACATTCCAGTTTGCCCAAAACATTCCCAGCTTATGTGTTATCCCGGCATCTTGTCCAGTTTAGCATTTGTCCCAGATTTTTCATTTTCCCACGAAGTGTATTAATAGTTGAATTGAAATAAGCCAGGATGGGTCTGTTGCATCACCACTTTTTAATTCCAGCTTCTGCCTTGGTCTCATCTACTAGCTTGTGAGATGCATGTACAGAGAACCAAATTCTCACTTTAACAGAGAGTTAAACCTAAACAACAACCAGTGATAACTCTTCTCCCTTTTCCTAAGTTTTTCCAAATACAAGGTAACTAACAGCTCCCTCTCAAGGACAGTGTGCTGGGTGTTCACTGATAACAAAGCAAGTGCACTGACACTAGGAGTTAAAGACAACCGACTCATTCTTGTCCTGGGTAGGGATTGGGGGGGGCAGTATTCACCACTGTGCCCCTTGCTGGACACTGGGTGTGCCAGCTGGGTGTGCCCGTGCCAAAACCTGCAAGTTACAAGAAGCTGCTAGGCCACCAGTCAGTAGGCCAGTGGACACACGGAATTACATATTTATGTGTATGTAAAATACATTCAGGAAATAGAGGCAGAAATATGTCCTGCCATAGAACATAATACAGCGAGTAATCTGAATGCTCTTGGTACAATGGTTATGTCATTCATTATATGTTGCAAATCTACAACCCTTATTTTTTTTAAATTTGCAGTCCACCCTTTCAGCATGGGTTCAAAAAACTGAAGTGCATAACTGATAAAAAAATACCAAATTTGTTATTCCAGAAAACTGATCATGAATGTGTAACATGAACAAAACATTTTTGATAGTTATTATCACTGACTACATGAAAACCAGAAGACATGTCTACAGAGACAGCATCATCATCTACCTCAAAGGTTTGTAGTTATTTTAAGAAGGCCGTGCAGCAAAGGTGATTTAACAAGATGCAGCTGCAGAGAGGGTATCTTCATATTGCTCGTGAATGACTCTTTTTAGATCAAATAACTTCTTCAAAATTCATTTACTCATTTTTGATTTCAGGTTTCCTTGTACATGATGAAAAGTGAAACAATACCTTTTAATAAGTAGCTCTATTTGCAGGAGAACTTCACAGTTAAATGATGTCAGTTTTATATTGATATCGTGAGATGATTCAAATTGAAAATCAGTTATATTAGTCAGGGTTCTCCAGAGAAACAGAACTAACAGGATATGTGTGTGTGTGTGTGTGTGTGGGAGAGAGAGAGAGAGATTTTAAGGAATTGGCACACACGGTTGTGGAGACCTGGCGAGTCCAAAATCTGATGGAGAAGGCCAACAGGCTGGACACAGGGAAGAGGTGCAGTTCCAGTCCAAAAAGGCGGCAGAATTCCTTCTTGCCTGCAGGGGAGGTCAGCCTTTGTTCTATTCAGGCCTTCAGATGATTGGATGAGGCCTACCCACATTAGGGAACGTAATCTGCTTTACTCAGAGTCCCCTGATTTAAATGTTAATCTCATCCAAAAAAACACCTTCACAGAAACATCCAGAATAATGTTTGACCAAATATCTGGGCACCATGGCCAAGCCAAGTTGAAACATAAAAATTAACCATCACATTGGTTAATTCCAGTAATGGTTCAATTTGTCATCCAATTCATGGAATCAAAGTAAAGCTAATGGGAATTTATTCTGATGAAGGCGAAACATCTGACATTGAGAAAGCTATTGCAAATTCAGTTTGAAAATTCAACATTTAGGATAAGTATTTTTTAATAAATTTATTTATTTTTATTTTTGGCTGCATTGGGTCTTCACTGCTGTACACGGGCCTTCTCTAGTTGCAGTGAGTGGGGGCTACTCTTTGTTGCGGCGTGCGGGCTTCTCATTGCAGTGGCTTCTCCTTGTGGAGCACGGGCTCTAGGTGCACAGGCTTCAGTAGTTGTGGCCCATGGGCTCTAGAGCGCAGGCTCAGTAGTTGTGGTGCACGGGCTTAGCTGCTCTGTGGCATGTGGGATCTTCCCGGATCAGGGATCAAACCTGTGTCCCCTGCATTGGCAGGTGGATTCTTAACCACGGCACCACCAGGGAAGCCCTAGGATAAGTATTGTTGCAGTGATAATTTTTTTTAATAGAAATACAAATTTTGGTGGACCACAGCACCATGGTAATGTGTGGAGCAGAAATATACTCAGAATTGGTTGTGGTACAGAAATAATTCCTCATTATGTCCACATAAGTGGATTACAAAACTGTTCTGGAAAGTCAGGAGTGGGGCAGGGGAATCTTGGGTTATACCCATGCTTTCCTTATTTCTTCCTTCATGCAGATATTCTAGTAAAGATCGGTGGCATACATAGCATATTTGACACCCAGAATGACAAAATTATACGAGAAAATTATTTTGTCTGACAAAATTATTTTCTGTAATAGTAAAAACCATTATTTTCTTGATTTCATCTTTAGTTTTGAAACAATTAAAAATTTAAAAGAATACATTTCAATTTTAAATACATTGTCCAAATTCAGTAAAATATTTCATACATTAACCAGATTTTCACTTACCAAACAAAAGGATTACGTCTTGTAGGCTGCACTTTGTTTGCTGTTTTAAATTTTAAACACAAGTAAAAGCTCCAAGTTGTCACCTAGAATGACAGGGTTGAAATAATGACTGTTTCTTTGTCTTTAAAGTCACTGGGCTTTCACCATTTATTTCAAATCTCTGTTAAAATACAGGAGTATGTGGTACCATAGGGGCTGGAGAAAGAAACTGCAAGCCAGAAGCAAGCTGGAAGGGTTCTGAAGTGTTGGTATCTAATTTAGAAACCAGTGTGGGTGGCTGAGTCCATTTGTGTCAGGGGCCAAATGTATAACTGAAAGTTCTCTGAATTAATTTCCCAGTGAAACAATGACTGTTAAAAGAATAAGTAATAAAATGTGCTAATACGAACTTCAAAGTCTATATACCCAATGGAAATACACTCATGTTCACCAAAAGATACGTAAAAAAACAAAAAAGTTCATAGCAGCACTATTTTTTAGAGAAAGAGACTGAAGCTCCGAGTTCAATGACTTACCCCGTTTCACAAGTCACCTACCATCACATTTCCCTCAGTGGCCTTAATGGAGGCCACCAACTTTGTGCTGGGCACTGTGGTGGGTGGGTGCTGGAGCTACACAGATGAGCACGTTAGGAATGGAACAACTCTTATTTGCTTACTCGACCTATTGGAGAGTCGGGGAAGATTTTTTCACCCATTTCCGTATCGGGAATTGTGGTGGCAAAGAATATAGATCAGCAAAGGTGATAGTTCCCATTTACTGATTGTGCACTGTCCTAAGTGCTGTACCATATATATATATATATATAGATAGATAGATATACATATGCACACACCATATACGTACACATCATCTTCCTTAATCCTCAACGATCCTTGTTAATAATATCCCCATTTTACTGAGACGAAAAAGAGAGGCTCAGTGAGCCTGATTCGCACAAGGTCACAGAACAGTTAAGGGTTCCCCTCACATTTGTACCCTTATCGGGCTGACTCTAGGGCTCTAGGTCTCAACTCTTATATCCAGTTAAAGATTTTTGTTAGAATCCGGCTACGAGTCAGGAAAAATGGAAGCCGCAATGCAGTCCAAGGAACCTGAAGAGCCGGCGCCCAGTTTAGGGCCACTGGGAAGAAAGGAGGGCGGTGGCAGGTCTGGGAATTTGGGAGCCTTCTGGATGAGAGACTGAGGGAAAGAGGAAGAGAGGCTGCGCGGGAGTCTCCGCTTCTTTGGGAAGAAAATTCCCACGGCCACCTCGGGAGCGTGGAAAGCCGCAGGCTCCCACGGAGGGGCGCGGGGAGCGCGCGGCCGTTATGGGCGGGGCCTCGGGGCGGAGCGGGGGCGGGGCCTGCTGCGCCTCAGCTCTTAGCGGCGGCGGCGGCGGCGGCGAGGAGCGCTCGGGCGGACTACTCTGCTTTCCCGCGCGGCGCCGCCTCCTGCCGCGCCTCCGCCTTCTTCTCGGCCCCGCCACCGGCTTCCTCCTCCTCAGACTGCCCTCAGCCCGCGCACCAGCCGGCTCCGTTATGGCGACCCGCAGCCCCAGCGTCGTGGTGAGCAGCCTGGCCCGCCAGGCCCGTGGCGGCGGCGGCGGCCGTTCCCTGAGACGCGGGGCCGCAGTGCGGGCTCGGGTCGGCGTGGCCCGGGGCCGGGGGGCGGGGGCGGCCGCAGCCTCCTGGTTCGGCCGCGCGTCACACCCGGGCGGTTGGGGGGATGGAACGGTGAGGTGGGGGTGGCCGCCTCAGGAGAGCCCCGGGAAGGAGGGCTGCGTGTGGGAGGAGAGGGTGGAAATGGCGTTTTGGTTGACATGTGCCGCTTGCGAGCGTGCTATGGGGAGGGGCCGTGGGCCAGTTCGGGAATGATCTGGCGGGGTGAGGGTGGGAGCTTTCTTAGGAGGGGCTCTTCCCTGTCGATTTGCGGTGTGTGGGTGAGGTCCTCGGGGCAGCTCCATGAGAGGGACCAGGAGCACGGAAACGACCACATGGGAGGCATGCGGGGACTGGTATTTTAATCTAGTTTTGCAGACATTGTAATGATTATTTGTGGGAATGCGCATTGCCTCATTGCATCCTCACGGCAGCCTTGGCAGCGGTAACCATGCCTACCTTTTTACACACGTAGAAAGTAGTTAGCCGATATTAGGTAGCTTTCCCACGGCCCAGAGGTAGCCAGGCCTCGTAATCAGATCTGCTTGAATCCGGATCCTATGCTCTTTGATGCTGCAGGGGACAAAAAATGCGAATCTGGTCCTTACCTTCAAGGGCATTGGCACCGTAATCCGTCTTTGGTATCCTGTCTCCAGCCTCATTGGTTCTTTTCCTTGTTTCTCGAACAAGCCCAGCTGCTCCCTCCCCTTACCCTCCCGTTTTGATCACGCTTGCTAAAATAGCCAACCCTCTCTCAATAGTTAAATGCCTTAGTCTGCATTATTACTATTATTATTATTATTTTAGCAGTTACCTTATTACCTGTTGATTGTCTCTCCCACAAAAACATAAACTTTATAAGGGCAGGAAGCACCGCTGTAACCCCAGCGCGTAGTACAGTGCCTGGCATGCAAGAAATTCTCAGTGATGGTCTGTTGGATGAATACATTAAATAATTAACCACTTGAGCCCTAAAAAGGGAAGGGTTCTAGTTCATATTAGGCATTGTGACTTAAGGTAAAGAGTAGTGCTCTTAATGGAGTCTGGCCTGGGATCCTGCTTGCGTGGGTTATTTACTAGCAGTGTAGCCTTGGGTAACTAGCTTTCTGGATTTAAGTGTCTTATGTATAACTGAGGTGCTAACTACCTCATGGTGTTATTGAAAGGATAGCCGGTCTTTGTGAATGAACAACCTTTGCGTGGTTCCTGACTGGGAATAGTAATAATATCTATCGATGTGTTTACCTACATAGTCCTGTTTAGTCCTCAAAACAACCCTCTAACAAAAGTATGATTATCGTTTTACAGATGAGGAATCCTTGAAGCCTCAGTGAGAGGTTAAGTAACTTAACCTCTTAACGTAACATACCCAGTGTCACACAGTTATTAAGAGGAGCTCAGACTCAAACCTAGGTCTCTCTCAAGGAGGGCCCATACACTTAAATGTTATGCTAATAGTAGGTACTCAACTGTTTTTATTCAGTTGCTGAGGAAGTTAGATGCTTTTAAGCTTTGGGGTCCAATGGCTGCACCAGCATATAGTGAATTATTTTTGCTAGAACTGGCTGTTAGTTTTGTTTGAGCATCAAGATATTGATTGTGTTTTCGGTTTGCAAATTCCTGTTCCTTTTTTAATTTCCTTCCCAGAAATTGTCTTCATGTTAGCAGTGACGGACACTTAAATAGTGCTTACTGTATGCTGGTTACTAAGCCCTTTACACATATTAACTGGTTTGATATTTATTTAAAAAATTTATGTGGCTCAGAGAGGTTAAGTAACTTTCCCAAGATTACCCAGCAATACTAGGATTTGAATCTAAGCTATCTGGCCCCAGAGTCTGCTCTTAACCTCTCCACTTTTAGGTTCATAGTGACAGTAGTAGATATTTATTTAGTACTTATTATGCTTTAGGCATTGAAGTAAATATTTTGCAACATTATCTAATATAACTGCCCTAAAAATACATAATAGGAGGGAGAGAGATAAACACTAGGATGACCTTGGAGGCACAGATTGGTGAACTATTGATAACTTGCCCAGTATCACTTAGATGAAATTGACCTGCAGATCTGCCTGATATGACCCATGCTACTTGTAACTATCTCTCTAAACTTCCAGGGTAAACTTGGACACACTTGAACAAAGAACAAGCTTCTGAATGTTTGCAAGTTATTGTGAAACATCAGATACACATTATGTGGATAAAATATCTTCTAAATTTCAGGATGGTAGTGCTAGAAATGTAACCCTTATTAACTGGACTTAAATCTTACCCGGCTAATAATTTTCACAGAATTGATAAAATAGTGCATTTTTTTGGTCCACAACCCTATCATTGTTATCAGGGTTTAGACTGACAATGTAGACCAAAATTATTCTTGGTGACCACCAAAAAATGGAGCAGTTGAGTTTGGGGGTTTCATTCTACAAATTGATTAACGTGACATGCATACTGTAGATTCATCTTAATTGTTTTCTGTCCATTTTTTGTATCTAGGTGTCACAGAAAGTCCATAGGCAGGAGGTAGGAAAAAGACAAAAGGACCAACCAGATCAGCAGAGAAGAGGGGTCTTGAAGTTCTCTTTTAGATTTCTGTAGTTCACGAGGCAGTAACTGGGCCATGTCATTCTTTTCCCCTGTGAAGAGATGATAAAGATGTGCTAGTGTGCTCTTCTTCCTATCTGTAATTGTATATTGTGTGCATTGATAAGATTTATATGCTATAAAAGTG
This sequence comes from Pseudorca crassidens, assembly GCF_039906515.1. Classification (NCBI taxonomy): domain Eukaryota; kingdom Metazoa; phylum Chordata; class Mammalia; order Artiodactyla; family Delphinidae; genus Pseudorca; species Pseudorca crassidens. The sequence goes on along the minus strand of NC_090317.1, from coordinate 17,276,372 downwards.
TCAACCACCATCGTTAATATTGAGACTGGATTGTTATTTTCCACCAGTGGCTACCAAATTACTAACAAACATTTAGAATAACTTGCTACTAATAAGAATTCAAACAAACACTTCAGATTGCTATGAAACTACTATCTTCAGCACTGTGCTTCTGATAATTGATAGGCATTTATGTTTTGCCCAGAATTAACATGCCTGTTATTCCACTGTGCACACTGGAAAGGAAAGATGATAGTATTAGATAGTAGTTATGGGCCCGCTTACGTAGAAGCAGGTAATAATTTATCCCTGAGTTGAATAGAATGCTGATTTTAATTCTTGTAACCCTTAGATTCTTGTAAACCTTTTAATTCTTTTCACATTTAGGGATAAATGCATCAGTAGTTCATAATTTTGGTCTTATGATATCCTGAGTTATTACAAATTATCCCAAGGGGATGACACATCTGCTTTGGGTTTTTCTGAGAATTTTAAAGTGTCTGAATATAAAAGGTAAAAATATGCCACCTAGCCATTTCTGCCTATTCTAGAAGCTTGGAATTATTGTTGGTTACTAGGAATAAAATAAAATGTATTTTATCTATTACTGTACATCTTTTAATTCATATTTTTAAAGACTCGCTTCCTCACTTCCATTTAGTCTTGTTTGGACCCAGGAACATTGTCATTTTTTGACCACAAACAGGCTTAAGCAATCCTGCTCACAGATGATGAATTGATGTTGCATGTGTTGTCTTAGCTCGAGTTAATTTCCATGCTTACTGTAATTTTAGATAGTATATCTCTGTAATTAGACATGTGTAAACCACAAAATTTTTCATGTATGGAAACCATTATTATCGATGTGACACATAATTATTAAGAATTTGTGGCTTCAGTTCTACTGAAAAATAAAATTATTTTGGTAATTTATGATAGCAAATAGACAAAAGATAGTAATGTTACATTTTCAATAATCTTTCATATTAATAAAAGTGCCTTGTAGATTTTACCATTAACAAGTATATTACAGATAGGTTAGAATTTGAGAGCTATGTTTTAAAGCTCTGAGGAGATGCAGTCAGATTTCTGAACTGTCTGGGTAAATGGTAAGTAACTGAGAGCTATTAATAACCTATCCTTTGGCCATTTCTGGCTGAACTGGAAATCAGAGTAGGAAAGGTGGATCTGCAGAGAAACCACATTTCATTTGTTTACCACTTCCAGCCCCTCCAGGGCTCTCCCCCAAATATTTTGGGGTTGGGCCCTCCCCAAAGCCATCCAGGACCTTCTTTGCGGTCTTTAGCCATTTTATGTTAAGTTCATATGTTGAAGCTCTAACCCCCAATGTGATGGTATTTGGAGATGGGGCCTTTGGAAGGTAATTAGGATTAGGTACGGTCATGAGGGTGGGGCCCTGGTCTTTTAAGAAAGACACCGGAGAGTTTCCAGCCCCAGCGCTCAGCACACAGATAGCTAGGAGAAGATGGCTGCCTACAAGCCAAGAGAAGAGATGTCAGAATGAAACCTACTTTGCTGGCCCCTTGGTCTTGGACTTCCCAGCCTAAAGAACTGTGGGGAATAAATTACTGTTGTTTAAGCCACCCGGTCTACAGTATTTTGTTGTGGCAGACTAATGCAGTTCTTTTAGAAGGTGTTGGTAATAACCACGTGCTTAGACATGCAACACCAAGTCACAAATAATAAAACAGATGTGATTTATACTCATATACAAAGTTGGGCATTGCTATTGCCTAGTTGATTTAGAAGGCTGTGCTAATTCAGTATCAGAGACATACCAGTCTAATTTACTCAGTTTATATCCTAGGCAACAGAATATATTGACTACTTTAAGCTTGATATTGCTTTAGGAGGGAGTCATTGGTGCTGGCTGACCTTGGGTTCCATGTTTATCTTTAGTGTGTATAACCGCTTTTGATAATCACACGTTTGTGGGCTTCTGAAGTTAGATTTGGTACAGATTATAAGCTTTAATGTGCTGTATAGTTAGTTATATGTGTATATGTCTTTTCCATTAGATTATATGCTCTTTGAAGGCTCTAAATTTATAATCATCTTTGTATCCCCCTACAAAATCTATTGCATAGTACCTTAATCAAGGTGGGTGCTGGATGCATTTTTATATAATTAAACATATTGCAATCCCTTCCTATCAGAGTACCCACTGGATTGTTAACTAATCCATGTTAGATGGGGTTAATTAATACCAGATATTAACCAATATCAGATGGAACAAATAAGGGCTGATAAGATTAAAGGCCACCAAGTATATTTCTCTCTAGCTCTTCTAGAGATTGAGATTATTAGCCCTGTTTAATATGAAGCTTTGGTGCTTGGGATGATTAAAACAAATTCCTGTCTATTGAATTATATCTTCTGTTATTTCTTATTGTCAGTGGTCTAGGTGCAAGCAAGGCTTCTGAGAGTTTGAGTACCCTCCTAAACTCCCATAATACTTTTTCTGTATTTTTAAAATAGTTTCACACTGTCTTATGGTTTTTCATGTATATGTCATATCTTCTACTACACTGTAAGCTCTTTGAGGGTAGTTGTGTCAAATTTATCTAATCCTCTCTAGTATGTACAACATAGTAGGTACTCAATAAATATTTGAGTGAGTGTTGGTGATAAGAATTACAGGTCCTGAATAAGGTCCTCACCATTTAAAAATTACTATTCTAATACATATTTGAACATTAAATATGAATTTTTAAAACTTGGATTTTTCATTAATGTAAAATTGAGAAAAAGTGATGTTGGTACCTTGTTATCATTTAAATAAATTGCTTCCTGTTTAACTTTATTTGAAACATACACAGGTACACATATTAGTATAATGAACCCTCATGTAGTCCTTGCCCAGTTCTGACAATTATCTACGCATGGCCAAATCATATGTTTCTTAAATTAGGACCCCCATAAATACACCCCATGTATTTATAGTGAATTATAACAAAGTTGTGAACTTATGCCTAAAGTACCTCAAGTGATACAGGTTTTATGAATTCTTATTTTTGCCTTTTGGGAAGAGTTATATTGACATGTTTTTTTAATCTTGAAATAACATATCAACCCTTTTACACTGAATGTGATATGTAAATCTAATAGTATTGATTGAAAATAAAACCTTTTGAATTGGAAAAAAGAATTTTTTTAATTAAAAAACGTTTTTTTGCCACGCTACACAGCTTGTGGAATCTTAGTTCCCCAACCGGGGCCCTCAGCAGTGAAAGCGCAGAGTCCTAACCACTGGACCGCCAGGGAAGTCCCTGAATTGGAAATTAATTTGGCGTGTTGACAGAGAGAGAATTCCTATTTGGGGGGGGTACATCTGTGCTGGTCTGTCTGTGTTAAACTGCATGTTTGGGATGAACTCTGGGCAGAATTCACATTGGCTTTGATTGAGACAAACAAGACTCTTGAAGTTCTTAGGCTGCCTGCAAAACCCATAGCCAGGCACTGAGCCATTTTCACAGAACCAGTAGGCTTTATAAGTGTTGCATGTTTCAAAGAGTCCTGGGTGGGTCCTGGTTTATGCTTATGGCAGAAGCAGTGAGTAACTGGGAGGAAGGGGTGAGTAAGTCTCAGGGAAGCCATTTTGGTGCTCCGGATCTTGACTTTAAAAGCACTATGAAATGGTACGTTTTCATTCTTGTCAGGTAATAGCAGATCTGTTCTGATGAGCCTGATATCAATGTTTGTCCTCTTGTAGCATCTAGCAAGGTCTAGCTCTTCTTTTCCCAGAACTTTTAACTAAATTTCAGTTTATAAAATTTAGAAAAGTAATGCTTGCTTGTTATGAAGCATTATAAAAGTAATGCTTGCTTGAAATACTCTTGTAGATGACACAAATGTCCTAGTCCCATTCTTTTTTTTTAACATCTTTATTGGAGTATAATTGCTTTACAGTAGTGTGTTAGTTTCTGCTTTATAACAAAGTGAATCAGCTATACGTATACATATATCCCCATATCTCCTCCCTCTTGCGCCTCCCTCCCACCCCCCCATCCCACCCCTCTAGGTGGTCGCAAAGTACCGAGCTGATCTCCCTGTGCTATGCGGCTGCTTCCCACTAGCTATCTATTTTACATTTGGTAGTGTAGATATGTCCATGCCACTCTCTCACTTCGTCCCAGCTTACCCTTCCCCCACCTGTGTCCTCAAGTCCATTCTCTACATTTGTGTCTTTATTCCTGTCCTGCCCTTAGGTTCAGAACCATTTTTTTTTTTTAGATTCCATATATATGGGTTAGTATACGGTATTTGTCTTTCTCTTTCTGACTTACTTTACTCTGTATGACAGTCTCTAGGTCCATCCACCTCACTACAAATAACTCAATTTCATTTCTTTTATGGCTGAGTAATATTCCATTGTATATATGTGCCACATCTTCTTTATCCATTCATCTGTCGATGCACACTTAAGTTGCTTCCATGTCCTGGCTATTGTAAATAGAGCTGCAGTGAACATTGTGGTACATGACTCTTTTTGAATTATGGTTTTCTCAGGGTATATGCCCAGTAGTGGGATTGCTGGGTTGTATGATAGCTCTATTTTAGTTTTTTAAGGAACCTCCATACTCCCATTCTTTTTATAGTAAATGTCTTCTGAAATAAGCCTGATGACAATGTTTAGCAGATACATTAGTACTTCACCTTAGAGGACCTGGCATAATCTTTTGCCCCTCAAAATAGGATTTTTTTCCTGCATATGAAAGTAATACATGTTTTTAAAAAAACAAATCAATATTGACTTCACACCTCGTGCCGAGCGAGTGCCTGTGCACTATGTGCTGCTGGAGCTTACCTGTGGGCATGTCCCAGTCCACCTGCCTGAGTCACTGCCAGGCTCCTGGCCACGTGCTCCAAGCAGAAGCGGTGCACAGCTACTACCAGTCTGACATGACGGTACTTGAAATTCCACCGAAGTCTGGAAAACTCAGAGCTCTTGGGACTGAAAGAGAGATGATGTGAACCTCAAATTTCTTAAAATATAATTATCAATTCTGTGAATAATAAATGTATCTTAAGTATATATTTTAGAAATTTATTGAAAACCAAGCTACTTGTCCTTAAGCACCTAATACAGTGCTGACTGAAGGAGGAGGTACTCAATAGATATTAACTGATGCAGTGAGATTTAATTATGGTTTGACCAGTATTTCTTGCAAACTGCCAGAGTTCATGTCATCAGCTTCTTGAATGTGATTTGGAAGATACTTAGTCTTGAATGTCATGTGAGACAGTATTATAATTGTGGTTTGTGTCTTTGAATAAGCTTTAAATATAATGCTGAGTGGGAATTATAAATCAACTATAATTTTTTTAAAAAGTGAAATTGGCAGTGGGGAAAAAAAAGAAGTCAAAGTGTAGAAAGTGGCAGGTCCCCACTTCTTACAGTTGACTATTGTTTGGTATATTCTTCCATACCCACCCTTTCTTTCTTCCTCTCTCCCTCTCTCTCCTCTTTTTTTAACTTTTTGTATTAAAATTTTTTTGTTTGTAGATTTGGTTTTAATATATCATAAAATTTCCCCATACTTTTCACATATGTATATAAAAACACATACTACCACAAATAATTTATAAGAAAGACTTGATATTTTTAAAAAGCAATATGTACTCACTGAAGAAAATTTGGGATATATAGTATAAAGAGTTAAATAAAATCGCTGTAACTCCCCTCCGCAAGACAAAAGTTTTTTATGATTTTGTTACATTTTTCTGTGTTTACAGGCCCATTATATAATTATAAAACTGTAATCATAGTACATTTTACCACCACAGGTACCTCATCATCAGTGTTATTAAACATTTTGCATTATAAGGACTGGACATATCAAGACGACCAATATGTGGTCCTACTCAAACAATCTTAGAGTATCTATTATGAAGGCACCTCATGAGTTGATTATAACAATCTCAGACTTCTAGAAGTTTGGATTTTTAAGGAATCACTTAGCTTTTTTGGTGATTCTTTTTTCCTACTGTGAGATGAGAGAGACTCTTTGGGTTTGAGGTGGGGAACAGCAGTTTTTCTTGCTCACTGTAATATTTTAACTTGCTAGACTATACTGTATTAAGCATTTTTTACTAAATTTTCAAACATTTGCAAAAGTCGGGAGAATAATGTAATGGATCCCCATATACTCATCACGCGTTTATAATATTGTCAAGATTTTGCCACATTTGTCTTAGCTCTTTAAAGTTTTTCTTTTACTCTGCTGAACTAAAGAAAATTTCATGTCATTTTACTTCTGTAATCTTAACTATTCATCTCTAAAACATGTGGTTGATTTCTTATATAACTGTAATTCATTATCATACCTACGAAATTACAGAAAGTTCTTGATATCATACCTAAATTTCTGTGATAGGCTAAGGGTTCTAAACGTCTAAATCCAATCAAGTGTTTGTATCATGAAATGCTCTCACTGAAAACAGCCATATTTCTCTTTCAGATTAGTGATGATGAACCAGGTTATGACCTAGATTTATTTTGTATACCTAATCATTATGCTGAGGATTTGGAAAAGGTGTTTATTCCTCATGGACTAATTATGGACAGGTTAGTACGATCTTAAATTGAAATTTTGTTTTTTTCTTATATTAATTTCAAGTGTCAGCAACTGTTTTAAGTAGTTGATGTTTGAACATGAACTAGACCAGCTTGTCACATAATAGATGCTTTCTGTTTTAAAAGCCCTCTTGACAAAAAAGGGAGGAAGGGAGAGCTTACTAATTACCCAGTATAAGTCATGGTATACTGGGAATCTGTAGGGAGTAGAATAAAGTAAATATTGAAGGGAGATTGGAAGAATGAACTCTAGGCACAAAGTCTGATTTCTCAACCCTGAACAGGGTAATGGACTGGGGCTGAATCACGGGAAGACAAGGTCAGATTTTGATGATTATGCACGTCTAGCTTGAAAATTTCCTGTTAAATGAATTGCAGTGAAAAACTTTACTTGTTATTTAAATGCTTGCCTTGTGTGTCTGGCTGTTGTTTTTTATTTTAAAATTATAATATCAATATTATAACTCTATTCTAATATAGCTATATTCTAGAATTCTAAAATATTCTAACTATAGAGGCTTAAACAAGAAGAGTGAAGTTCTCTCAGCCTGCTGTACACATTTCCTCCCTATACATTGGCCATGTACATATACTATATATTTTAACACATGGGTATTACTATCATATAGGTCTAAAATTTATTGGGCATTTTTTCATATTAATACATCCAGAACTATCTCATATATTTTAAAGGTTGCATGGCATTCCATTTTCTGGCTGTACCATAATTGATATAACCAGTTCCTTATTGATTAGGTGCAAGATGTCTCCATTATTTTGCTTTTGCAGATCATACTAGAAGGGAACATCGTTTTATAGATGTTTGGGCAGTTGCTCAAATTTATCCACGGGGAAATTTTGTGACAAGGGGAAGGTGTTTATTGAATGTTTTGATACTGCCAAATTATCCTCCAAAAAGTTTATATTAATTTATACTCCCAATGGTATATGAGAGTGCTCTTTCCTTACAATCTCTTCTAATATTGTATTATTGGAATTTGCTGGTTTGATAGGTGAAAATTGTATCTTATTTTAATTTGCGTTTTTAAAATTTATGATAGATGTAACAGTACACTTGGATTTGGAAGGTTTTTGAAATTTTTATCTTCACTTTATGAGCAAGGATATTATACTTCATGGGGGCAAAGGATGTGTTTTGTTGAAGTTTAATCTTTTTTTTTTTTTTTTTTTTTTTTTAATGCTTGGCTGAGCCTCGCAGCTTTCGGGATCTGAGTTTCCCAGACCAGGGATCGAACCTAGGGCCACGGCACTCAAAGTGCCGAGTCCTAACGACTGGACTGCCAGGGAATTCGAAGTTTAATCTTTAAGGGATGTTTGTTGTAAAGTTTAAATGTTCCTTTTATAATATAATTTAATTTCTATTAAATTCTTGATTTTATTTCTGTAGGACTGAACGGCTGGCTCGAGATGTGATGAAGGAGATGGGAGGCCATCACATCGTGGCCCTCTGTGTGCTCAAGGGGGGCTATAAATTCTTTGCTGACCTGCTGGATTACATCAAAGCACTGAACAGAAATAGTGATAGATCTATACCTATGACTGTAGATTTTATCAGACTGAAGAGCTACTGTGTAAGTATATTTAATGCATGTTTAAAATAAACGTGGCATTTTTATTATATGTATCCTATATGTATGAGCTTTAGCTGGTTATATATAAATTCCATTAGCTTATAACTTATACAACTAAAGAACCAAAATTGATCTACATAATAGATAAAAACAAAACCATATGAATTCAAATTAACATTAATTTGATGTGAAGGACTATGTTTTGCTGAAATAAAAACAAAACAAAACAAAAAAACCCATGGCAACTGTAGGTTTTCCTGTATGTTTTTGAAGCTCTGCGAACTATACTTACATGTTCATTTTACTTGGTTAGAGTGAGATTTTCTAATATATTCCCTAGTACTGTATATCCAAGTAAATATTGTCTTTTTCAAACTAGTCGCCTATACTTATTTTAAAGGTTCTTTGGTTTACTTTTGTTTTGTTTTGTTTTGGATTTTGAAAAACCCGTTTTCGGAATTGCTCTTGGGACTTGGGGGATATACTCTTTTGACTGTACTTACTGGTGGCAGATGTCCTCTCTGGAGCTAGATTGACTTGAGGGGGAGTCGTATTTGGAGTTAGGTGTGAGTAATAAGGTGGGTCAACAGTTGTCTCTTAGAAAGTGCGTATGGAGCGAGAGCATTAGCACATTGAAAAGACCACTTTTGAGTCACAGTCGCTTTGTCTGTGTCACACAATCTCAAATGCTTCAGAATATTGACACTTTGTGGTGAATCAAAATCCAAGTCATCTTTACTCGTGAATTTCATCATCCACAATTTCTTTGATCGTGTGAATGTTTGATTTTTATTACTTCATACTGTTGCTTTTTTTCTGGTTGTATGTTGTCATTGTAGTTCCTGAGAGTTACTCCTTTCCTTAAAAATAGGATTTTTCCTAGCTTCTTCAAGGATTAGAATAAATGTCTGATCTTTGCTCTTTCATGAATCAGTATTGTAGTGCATCTTTGTAGAAACTTGGCTTATGTTTACATTTTCATTGAGCATAAGACCACTTATCTACATTTAACTTTCAGCCTCCATTCTCTTCGTTAATCATCTATTTGACCCAAGTCTTTGACCTTTTCTCCATTTTCATCAGTCCTGTGGGTGATTGGACAGCCATTTAAGCATTATCATAGACATTTTCCCTATCCTGTTAAAACCCTTTGTGCTCATATATCATGACATTACTTCATACTCATAAGCTCCTTTTAACGTGTCAGAGTCTCACTTGAATTAAAGACTTGCTTAAATACAAAATTTGGATTTTTACTCAACAGAAGTTATTTATTTTGCTGATTTACACTAAGATTTAATTCTAGGCAGTATAGCTGCCCAGGCTTTAATATGTTGTTGCTTAGAGGCAAAACATGGGCTTACAGTCCAGGGCTTGATTTCTCTGTTTGGTCTTCTTAAGCACCGCCCCCCCGCCCCCCACATGTGCACATAAAAATCAATTTTGTTACTTTATGACTTATACTTCATTGCTCTGGGGACTTGTGCAGAATGTTCTTTCTTTGAAAAGAAAGCTCATTTAAAAACTGAGAGGAGTTTAATATTTTTAAGAGTATTTTATAGTTATAGAGCAATTTTGAAGCGGTAGAAACACTTTGACATTTTAATTCCATTTTCTACTTTTAGTTTTTTTCCTGTTTGTTGTTTTTTATTTTTATTTTTTTGTTTGTTTGTTTTTGGCCACGCTGCGTGGCATGCAGGATCTTAGTTCCCCAACCAGGGATCGAACCTGTGCCCCCTGCAGTGGAAGCTTGGAGTCTTAATCAGTGGACCACCAGGGAAGTCCTAGTTTTTTTCCTATTAGTTTCAGATGTTAGAGGATTGTTAAGCTGAACTCCTCAACTGATAAAAAGCGTTGGAACATTCAACATGATTAAAGCAAACATTTAGGTAAATTTTCACATAGAGAAAAAAATATCTGTTCTGTTTTATGTGAAATTCTGTGTAGATTTACTACTAAACAATAGAAATTAGGAAAACCATATACTTTCTGTTGATTTGAAGTAACATTTCTACCCTATTTAATAATTCATCAGCTTGTTGTGGAAGATATTCACATGTGCCTATAAAAAAACAGGCAATTTAATTTGATATAATCATAAAATGGGAATTTAAAATTGCAGCATCAGTAACATTGATGTTAATGCAGTTTTACATGTTGATCTTGACCAGTTTGAAACAGTGAATTAAACATTAACTGTTCTGTACTTATCCTAAAGAAATGCTCCATGAACTATTAAATGTTCCCAGAATATATAAAGAGCCATAATAATATTAACACACCCCATCTAGTTTTTCTTCAGAATGAAAATTGTATTTTTCCGATTAAAAAATACATGTTTATTATAAAGAACATACAACCATGGAAAGTTATAAAGGAATTAAGTCACCCTAAATTCCACTACCACTTTTATTTCTAATATTTTGAAGAATTTTCTCTCTGTGTATATACACTCACATTATAGTTTACATACTTAGAGTAGCTAGGCAGAATTTTATTTGCTTAGTGCCTAGTTGACAGGTTGCCTGGGGATTCCAAATACCATGTTTCATTAAATCTTAGCACTGATTTTAAGATTTACCACTATTTTTTGTACTGCTAAGAAAGAAGACGCTGTCAGTTATTGTTGTAAGTTGCTGTTGATTGTAATATGTCAGTTTCAGGGGTATTAAAATGTGAATGTACATCTTAGAACAATAAAATGTAGTACTATATATTCAATGACTTTTCTATCCCTAAGGCTCTGTGATATTAAAAAAAGACACAGTTGATAAGTGTGCAAATGTATTTTCTCTGTTGTGAGTTCAATTTTGCAGTGAATTTTTTTTTTTACTAAAATAGTTTAATTTAAAAAAAAAATGAGGAAGTCTCGAGAGGGAACGTTGTCCAACAAGTAAATTTTTTGTGGGAATATTTTTTGTGGGCCCTAAGCAAAGGAGAAATTAACCTGATTTATGGTGTGTCCAGACTAAATGGCTTACGTTAAAATGAAATTCTTCTTAGAATTTTATTTTATTTATTTTTCATTATTATTATTTTAAAAATATTTATTTATTTATTTATTTGGTTGTGTCGGGTTTTAGTTGCAGCAGGCAGGCTCCTTAGTTGCAGCATGCATGTGGGATCTAGTTCCTGGTCCAGGGATCGAACCCAGGCCCCCTGCATTGGGAGTGTAGAGTCTTAACCACTGCACCACCAGGCAAGTCCCTCTTCTTAGGATTTTAAATCTTGCAGAAAACTTTTGAGTTATGAATTATTATCTCCATGTACATTTGAGAACAATGAGGGGCAGAGGGATTAAGTGACTTGCCCAGGATCATACAGGTCTTCAATTTGAACACAGGCCTTTAATTCTGTGCAGAACTGAGAGTCTTATTTGGGAAAACTTTTAACTGACTTGGATCCTCTAATATGGGCTTCCTATTATTTCTTCAGAAGTTTTGCATGCAAACAATTCATTTTGCCAGTTATGGGATTTTTCCTCAGTTAGGGTCAAGGTTCAGAAAGCTATAAGTTTCAGTCTTAATCTTGGAAGTCACTTGATTAGTAGCTTGATTAGGCTATCTGTTTAGTATGTCAAAGGTACAAATTACTTTATAGCAATTTGTTATTTGTAAGAAACTGACTTTTTGAGTGAGCTTGTTGAAGAAAAATGCAGAAAATATTGGAGTAGTTTCTTAAAGTGTCTCGTCTAAGAAGAGGTCAGTAGCTTTTGGTCTGACACTTTTCTCTGTATGTATTTAGTTAATGGCTTTAAGGTATGCTTTTTTCTCCAGAACAGTTGAAGTTAAATGTAAACGTACCACTTTGATGTTGACACTAGATAGTCTAAAGCTTATCTTCTGTAAATCTATCTATTTATATAAAGAAAGTGAAGTGATTTATGCCTTTCTCCTGCTTATTGAACTAAGACCATAGACGTGGATGGAGAAAAGAATTTGTTCAGTTTAAATTGGCAGGAATGGGGATGTGTACTGTCCATGGTATAAGGAAACACTAACAGAACTAGAGTCAAAAGTATACTTTCTAACTCTTGCCTGTGGATTTTCACTGTGATGTAGTCCTTGTCGGACAACTTAGGTTTTATGTAAGCACCCTGATTAGTAGAACATGAAGGTACTGGTCAGGTTTGGCCCCATGAAACCACAACTTCTATTTTTAAAAAAAATTAAGGAGGGAGTTTCCTGGTGGCGCAGTGGTTAAGGATCCACCTGCCAATGCAGGAGACATGGGTTCGAGCCCTGGTCTGGAAAGATCCCACATGCCGTGGAGCAACTAAGCCCATGGGCCACAACTACCGAGCCTGTGCTCTAGAGCCCGCGAGCCACAACTACTAAGCCTGCGTGCCACAACTACTGAAGCCCGTGTGCCTAGAGCCCGTGCTCCGCAACAAGAGAAGCCACACAATGAGAGGCCCGTGCACCACAACGAAGAGTAGCCCCTGCTCACCACAACTAGAGAAAGCCCGCGCACAGCAACGAAGACCCAACACAGCCATAAATAAATAAATAAATAAACAAATTTTTTAAAATTAAGGAAATTGATTAATTCACTCAGCAAACATATTACCACCTGTTGTATGCAAGGTACTATCTTTTAGGCCATGAAGAGTGGTTCTATAGAACATGTTTATCAGATCCTAGTCCCAAACCAGACATGGAATGAAAAACAAGAAGACAGGTTGCAATAACTTCTGAAGGTTTGAAAACAGTGTACTTGAAAATACCAGATATTAAATATCAGCACTAACACTTCAATCTTTTCTGGTACCCTGTTGTACTAAATGATATCTTTGATGTGTGTAGAGCAATGCTGACCAACAGAACTTTCTGTGATGATGGAAATGTTCTGTGTCTGTGTTGTCTAGTACGGAGCCACTAGCCACATGTGACTGTGAGGCTGTGAAATATATCTCATGCAACAGAGGCTCTGGGTTTTTTTTTGGGGCCACACTGCGCAGCATGTTGAATCTTAGTTTCCTGACCAGGGATTGAACCCGTGCCCTCTGCAGTGGAAGCGGATTCGTAACCACTGGACCCCCAGGGAAGTCCCTGAATTTTTAGTTTTATTTAATTTTAAATAATGTGGTTAGTGGTTATTATATTGGATAGTGCAGGATTAGATGATCTATAAGGGCCCTGCTTCATCAGCATCATTTTTAAAACTGATAATAGCTTCTTTTTCCTTTAAAGCAACATTTTAAGTTTAAAATAACAGGTAAATAAATTGACTTATTACCTGGGCATATATCCTTCCAGACTTATTATTTTCTGCATATATTTTTAGAAAATTGGATATCTGCCGTTTTTCATCTGAGGTGCAGTCTACCTCTAAAAGTTCATGATTCTAATATTCTCACTTTTGTTGATATTTGATCAGGGTACAGGAGACCAGTTAAAGGACACAGAGGATGGTTGAAATTATGACGTGAAGAGAAAATATGATTGAGTGTGGTGGACTTGGGACCTAGCTGGATGTAGAAGGAACAGTTGTTTCCCCATAACTCCATTCTAGGGTCCTAAAGAATGATCTGAAGTTCACTGCAAAAAGGAAGGCACATATCGCTAAGCCACTAAGTGCTAAGGCTGGACTTCCTACGTCAGTAATACTCCTAGTCTCACCCTCTTGGGAGCCCAGTTTTGGTGATTAACCTCTCTGCATTCTCTTCTTATGGTCTCAACCTGTTTGTTCCAAGCCGTTCTTTTGCAGCCCACTCATTAACGTGTTTTCACACAGCTTTCTCTCCTCTTTTCCTATACCAAGCTTCAGTTCTTGTTGCTACCTGGAGGTTTGCACAATTTTTAGGGATAGACAAATAAGAAAGTTCCTTCCTATTTCCTTTCTCTTTTTTTTACGTAGACTCGAGAAAAGGTAGATAAAATGGAAACACAGACACGGAGGGTATGTATTTGGTAGACCCAAAGAGCTTCTCTGGGGATTTTATGTAGTTGACAGTGACATTCTGAGTTAAGGACATATCGGGCTCTCCCATGCCAGTCCCATCATCTCCTTAAAGATGAAGCACATAAAAGTCACTCAGTAATGAAATGCAGCAGGGATACAGTGGGAAGCTTGTCATAGACAGGAAGGGAGGGAGCAAGGGAAAATCCTCTGGTGGGGTAATTAATTCATGGGTGCCATTTGTATGCAATTTGGGCACTTATACCTGTATTCTAGCACAGTGGACTGTAACATTTTTCTTAACTGAATCTTCTGTATTACCCTTCATTTAAAAGGTGGCTGTGTTTCCAGAAAAAGGAACCTCGAAGCTAAAACCCTTGGGGCGAACGGAAATATGGAGTTTTAGATCTAGTGCAGCAGCAGTGTCTTGCGTGCTTGGAGTTCTCTTGTCTCTTACCCTATCACCATCGCCTTTGGATCACAGGGTTTTTTCCATACTTTTCAGTTCTCAGATCTTTACTCCTTTTCTCTGTAAAAAAGGGTCAATTGAAGTCGACTGTAATACCAAATTTATACAGAAGATGTCGCTATTTAACTTGATTTACTGTGTAAATCGTTTACTACTGTGATTCGCTCTCATTGAAAGCTTCAGGTTTCATACAGTTGTTTCTTTTTGTTTTTTTTTTGCTATTAATTCTCTGTCTTTGAAACTCTAGGTTTTAAGTTAGTTAGAATAAGAGGTGTCTGAAATTTCCTTAAGATGAGAAGTAATATGCAAGAGTTTTTTGATACTGGTAGTCATACTTACGTATCTTACGTTTAGTTTGCAACACTGTATACTGTTGGCCCATTTGTGATTTTCAAAAATAACACTCCATAAAATACGGACACATATATAGAAGTGTATGACAAAATTAGAAGTACAGGCGCACCACGTTTTATTGCGCTTCACGTTTTTTTAAGTAATTTTTTTTAATATTTATTTTTTGGCTGTGTCAGGTCTTAGTTGTGGCATGCAGGATCTTTCACACTGCATGGGCGCTGTAGTTGTGGCACACGGGCTTAGTTGCCCTGCGGCATGTGGGAACTTAGCTCCCCAACCAGGGATCGAACTAGGTGTCCTCTGCATGGCAAGATGGATTCTTAACCACTGGACCACCAGGGGAGTCCCTATTGCACTTCACTTTATTGTGCTTTGCAGATACTGCATTTTTTATAAATTGAAGGTTTGTGGCAGTTTTGGGTCAAGCAAGTCTATTGATGCCATTTTTCCAGCAGCACTTGCTCTCTTTATGTCTCTGTGTCACATTTTGGTAATTCTCGCAATAGGTCAAACTTTTTCATTATTATTATATTTGTTATGGTGATCTGTGATTAGTGATCTTTGATGTTACCATTACAAAAAGATTAAGACTCACTGAAGGCTCACATGATGGTTAGCATTTTTTTTGTTTTTTGGTTTTTTTTGTTTTTGCGGTACGCGGGCCTCTCACTGTTGTGGCCTCTCCCGTTGCGGAGCACAGGCGCCGGGCGCACAGGCTCAGCGGCCATGGCTTACGGGCCCAACAGCTCCGCGGCATGTGGGATCTTCCCGGACCGGGGCACGAACCCGTGTCCCCTGCATCGGCAGGCGGACTCTCAACCACTGCGCCACCAGGGAAGCCCGATGGTTAGCATTTTTATTTTTTATCTATTTATTTATTTATTTGGGGTGGGGTGGGGTTTTACCATAGTTTCATGTTTTATTTTTAAAGAAACTGCTGAAATGTTTTCCAGAGTGGCTGTACCATTCTACATTCACATAAACAAAGTATAAGTGATCCAGTTTCTCTGCATCCTCCACAGTATTTGACGTCACTATTTTATTTTATTTTAAATTAATTTTTATTGGAGTATAGTTGATTTACAATGTTGCGTTAGTTTTTGCTGTACAACAAAGAGAATCAGTCCTACATATACATATATCCACTCTTTTTTAGATTCTTTTCCCATATAGGCTATTACAGAATATTGAGTAGAGTTCTTTGTGCCATACAGTACGTCCTTATTAGTTATCTATTTTATATATAGTAGTGTGTGTATGTCAATCCCAATCTCCCAATTTATCCCCGCCCCTTTCCCCCTGGTAACCATGTTTGTTTTCTACATCTGTAACTCTATTTCTGTTTTGTAAGTAGGTTCGTTTGAACCATTTTTTTAGATTACACATATAAACAATAGCACTTTTTAGCAATAAAGTATTTTTAAATTAAGGTATTGTACATTGTTTTTTTAGACATAATGCTGTTGCACACTTAATAGACTACAGTACAGTGCAAACATAACTTTTATGTCCACTGGGAAACCAAAAAATTCCTGTGACTTGCTGTATTGTGACACTCACTTTATTGTGATGATCTGCAACCAAACCCGAAATATCTGAGGTATGCCTATATATAAAAGTAGAAAATCTTCTTATCCCTTCTCACTACTCAGAGGTAATTGCAGTTAGAAACTTTTTAAAAATGCTGAACAGAAATGGTTCCGTAGGCAACACATTGCTCTGTAACTTGGTGTTTTTAGTTACCATTGTTCATGTCAGTGTGTATAGATTATCAGATTCTTTTTTTTTTTTTTTTTTTTTTGCGATACGCGGGCCTCTCATTGCCGTGGCGCCTCCCGCCGCGGAGCACAGGCTCCGGACACGCAGGCTTAGCGGCCACGGCTCACGGGCCCAGCCGCTCCACCGCACGCAGGATCCTCCCAGAGTGGGGCACAAACCCACGTCCCCTGCATCGGCAGGCGGACTCCCAACCACTGCGCCATCAGGGAAGCCCTATCAGATTCTTTTTAATAGCTCCACAGTATTACATTGTGTGGATGAACTTAATTTAAATAGCTCCCTGTTAATAAACATGCTGGTTGTCTCCAATTTTTGTTTTTTATAACAGTTGATACAGTGAACATCCTTGTATGTACCTTTGCACACTTGTGTTTTTGTAGCTTTGATTCCTGGAAGTGGGATTGCTGGGGCAAATGGCATGCGTGTTTACAATTTTAATAGGTATGGCTATATATTTTTCAAAGGACAGTGTACTGATTTATACTCTCACCACCAACAAGGGTGCTTGTTTCCTGTCACTCTTGCCAAAATATATATCATCAGACTTAAGTTTTGCCAGTGTGAATGAGTGAACAGTAGAATCATGTTTTTTATTTGTTTCTCAGATATCATTTTATATGTTATGACATTCTTTTCTGTGAATTACCTACTCGTGTTCATTCTCCATTTCTCTATTGGATTCTTATTGTTGGAGCCCAATGTATACTAGAAATACTCGTTACAGATCTTTTCTTTCAGTTTAGGTTCATGTCATGCCTAAGTTTTTACCTTTCTGAGAATGTGAAAATATTGTACGTTTTCTTCTGGTTTGCTTATGGCTTTATTTTTTACGTTTAGATTTTAATCCATCTGGAATTTATTTTTGTGTATGCTGTGAGGTAGGGATCATACTTTATTTTTTTCCCAAATGGATTACTAGTTGATGAAACACCATTTATTGAATAATTCATCTTTTTCCTACTGACCTGAAATACCATCTTTATCATATACTAAATCCTCATATATTTCTGGGTCTGTTT
Organism: Pseudorca crassidens; assembly: GCF_039906515.1. Lineage (NCBI taxonomy): Eukaryota > Metazoa > Chordata > Mammalia > Artiodactyla > Delphinidae > Pseudorca > Pseudorca crassidens. The sequence continues at coordinate 17,258,681 of NC_090317.1, read as the reverse complement.
CTGGGCTCTATTCTGTTCCTTGATCTCTTTGTCTGTTACTGTGCTGGTACAGCACCATTGTAATTGCCACAGCTTTGGTATGGTTTGCTCTCTGGTAGGGCAAGTCTAAGCTGTTTCATTCACCTGCTCTTTCACTCCAGTTTTCTGTCTTGAATCCAGCACAGCAAATTATGATCATTATCACCACCAACTACAGTGGGTGTGGAGCATTCCCTTTTGAAACTCTTTTAAGGGTTTCTACTAGATTCTGTGATAGCATAAAACTGGGAGCCTAAGAGGTATGCTTTAAAGGACTACTGATCAGACCCGATTTCCCAGACTGTGCTGAAGATGACCTGGGCCTGAGCTAGACTTTTGAGGGAAATATCTTTGGAGTCAAGTGTGATATAGACGAGACCCTACAACTTGATTGACTCATGGGAATGGTCCAGGGCCAGAACCAGACACCTGTCATGCTAATAACTTCTTTCGTGGTTCAGAAATTACTGAGACTGAAGATGGGTGGCCTCTGTAATACTGCCCACTCAAAAATGGGTGTACCCCATTTTTAGGACTCTTTGAAGCATCAAATCAGTAATGACCAATTAGAACTTCTTAATTTTTACTAATCTCTAGTTGAAAGTTACCTAGTCATTCATTTCTAGAGACATAATTCTTACAGTTTGTATCATTTAGACTATCATAATGCTATGACATTAGATAGCTAACTTCTTAAATCTTCTAGTTCGCGTTTGATAATTTGAAATGTGTGTGTATACATGGAAAGATATACATATATATTTATCTTTTTTTTTTTAACTAGAATGACCAGTCAACAGGTGACATAAAAGTAATTGGTGGAGATGATCTCTCAACTTTAACTGGAAAGGTATGTATCTTGAAGGGGAAGAAAAAAACATTCCATACCAAGTCAATTAGTAACACTGTGCTTTCAATCCATCACCAAGAGACAGTTTAGATAGTTATTTATGCACTCAAACAAGGGTTATTTAACCCTTGGAAACAACCTAAGTTAGATATCTTTCTCTAGGTCATATAGCAAAGAGGCAGCAAAATCCAACATTAAACGTCAAGTCTATGTTGCCAAGTACTGCTGGTATGCTTCTCTGGGAATCTAATTTGGGATCCTTCAAAGGAATATATGGGGGAAAAGACAGTCTTCTTTTTAAAAATAGACAGCACATAGTTTCTTAAAAGATAGAGAAACAGTATAGTGTAGTGACTGAAAGTGTGGGTTCTAGAGCTGGAGAGCTTTGATTCAAAGCCTGGCTCAGTACCTCGTAGCTATGTGATCTTGGGCAGGTTATTTAACCTCTCGTCTCCCATATGATGCTACTGGCAGTCATCTCAGTGAGTTAAGAGGATTGAGTGATATAATGCATGTAGAGCTCTTAAAACAGTTTCTGGTAGTTAGAACACTTAGTATGTTATAACATACTGTTATTTTAAGGAATCCCAAAAAAGAGTTTAAAATACATCAAAATTCTTCCAGCATAGACATTTCGCTGAGATAATAGAGCTATTAAAATACCTGAATATTTACAATATTATTCTTCAGATACACTGAAATGATTTTTGAGTAACCAATGATAAATGATGGAATGCTTTTTTTTTGCAGCTGCCAGTTACTTTTTTGCTTATAGACACAGTGCCAGATATAAAGGCATAATCTCATAAAAGCTTCACAAGAATCCTCTTGAGGTAGATATTATCATCCCCATTTTACAGATCAGGAGACTAAGACTCAGCAAGGTTGAAAGACTTGTCCAAAGTCACACTGCCAGTTAAGTGGTAGAGCTTGAATTTAAATGCAGGTCTATCTGGCTCCAAAGCTCTTTTCTTCCTCTGGTTTTTAGATTTTAATGTTTATAGCTTACTTCACTGAGTATCTGTAAGGCGACTTTAACATGCAACACTTGTGTCAAATTCTATGGTCCCATATCAGGGTCGTGCCAAACTAATGTTGTCTTCCTCAACATCTTTTGAAAACTTCAAAGGAGAAATTATAATCTGTTGACTCTTTTCCCTTCCTGCCAGACCTATCCTCCTTCCCTTTCAGCGTGCTTTGCCCATATTTAGAAGTCATTTAAAGCCCTTACTCCTATAATCAGTTTTTAGTGCTGGAAGGGACCTAGCCTTCAAAGCTCTCTGTGATTCCATTTGACCTTGCCTTTCCCACCTAATGGCTCTGTCCCACTACATAGCTCTGTGATCTTAAAAGGTCTCTGCTTCTAAAATAACTTTCTTTTCATGATAGTCACAGTAAGCACATTTATTGTGGGAAAAAAACAAGATGCAGAAGTTGGGTGAAGTTGTTTCTTGGTGGTGAGATTATGGATTATTTAGACGTTCTATTTCAGTTTATCTCTGGCGGATACTGTGTGTGTGCAGATACATATATATATGAATAGTTTTCCCCTTTTTTCCAGTTATGGTTGAGAATATGGGCTTTGGACCCTGAAAACCCCTCTTCAAATCTATTCTCTACCACTTGACTATTTTTATGACTTTAGGCAAGTCATTTGACCTCTGAACCTCATATTTTTCATTTATTAAGTAAGGATGTAGCTATTTGATGTAAAATAAGCTCTCGGTAATGGTAGCAATTCTCATTCTTTTATTTTTTAAACATTAATGACATCATACTCTGGATACTATAATTTTGTGTGGCAAATATTTAATCTCTCAGCCTCATAGTAGTAAAAGTCTTTGATTATGATTTAGACAAGGTTTTGCAGCTACTTAGTATTATAGGCAAGACTAGAATCCAGTTTCTTTGTCTCATAATTCAGTGCTCTTTTCAAACTATAATTCCATCCCATGGTGCAAATTGCTGCATCAGTGAGCCAAAGTCACTGATGGGAAAATGTCCTTCAGATGTGCTAGCTGGGTTAGAGAAAATGCTGAGAAAGAACCACATGGTAGGTAGTGAAACAATTATTTGGTCCATTAATTGATTACAGTTGGCCCTTGAACAACATGGGTTTGACCTATGTGGGTCCACTTATATCCAAATTTTTTTCAATAAATCCTTACTACACGATCTGTGGCTGGTTGTATCTGTGAATACGGAGGAACTGTGGATATGGAGGGCTGACTGTAAAGTTATATGTGGATTTTCAACTGTGTGGAGGGTCAGTATCCCTAGTCCCCTTGTTGTTCAAGCATCAACTGTATATTCAATTTTCCTAAAGATTTAGGTTACAATATCTTTTGAAAAGAGAGAAATTAGTTGTGATATGAGGAAAGGAGTAAATTGCATATGAACTATGGTAGTAATATAATGTACATTATAAAATGCATGCAGTTATAAAATTATAGATTACATAAGGTGAGGTTTAAAAAAAGTTCTTTTCTTTCAACCCAGTGGATCTTGTGTGCCCTACCTTGATAACCACTGACTTAGAAGAGTATATAGAACATTAAAATTCTGATGCTTGTAGGTATGTGATAGAGAAATGAGAACTACAAATAAGGAATATAACATGAATCTTCTTGTGACAATGATTATAACCAGTATGTGAAATGCTGCCTCATTCCCAGGAATAGATATAGGACTCTTCTCTACCTCGGAGGTAATTGTTAGATGGTATTTTCTCTAAGCGTTCTAACAGCTATAAAATTCTGAGAGGTAGAAATTGGGGTAAGGGTTTATGGTGGGAGGAAGCATTGGTATCTTTTAGTTTAGTCCAAGAATATGAACACATCCAGAAAATGCAGATCAATTTCAACCTACTGAGAAAATGCATTTTGAATTGGATTCCATATGGTAAGTTAAATGCATGATTTTGGAGTTATTGTACAAATTATAGTTTTGAATGTTAGAGTTGGAATACACATATTAGTTGAAGTCCCTCATTTTCCACATGGGAAACTGAGGCCCAGAGAAATTTCGTGACTTTCCCAAGATTAGACCTCCGTTTAAGTAATGAAAACTCTTAAAAAATGAACATATGGGTCAAATTTTATTTTTAAAAATTCCATTGCAGTGAAAATTTTATATTAAAGAGTTCCAAATCCCAACAGATGGCCCATTTGTTTAAATCAGAGTTCGATATAGTAAAGTAGCTTAAAGCAAGAATTTGGATAAATCCTTAGAGTTTGTTATGATGTGACTTGAATTATAATTGGAAACACTGTCTGATTCATTGTACTGATTTTCATTTCTCTTTTTCTTCCAGAATGTCTTGATTGTTGAAGTAAGTTTTACATACTTTTAATATAGTGTTTATGATTTTCTAACTTGGTATGCACAGTCCTAAAGGTAACCCAGGGAAAGAAATTCCTTTTCATCAGTTTTAATGGTGGGCTTGTGTTATAAGGGAGTGAGATTGTTTTTTTTCTAAGAAATATTTAGTAATTTACTTTTACCGGATAGTGGAAACATTTTGGCATATTTCTTACCCCTCTCTTTTTGGCTTGAAATTTTTTTGTTCCTTTTAAAGTTACACATATCATTCCCATCCATGCTTTTTATGCTTCTATTGCATATATATAACCATATACAAAATATATTTTTTGATAATTTATATAGTGCTACACTGTATATATTCTCTCTTGCAGCTTGTTATTCTCACTTAAAATTGGTTTTGAGGTTATTCATGTTGAAACATATAGAGTTAGTTGACCTTAAAATCCTTCATAGCATTTCAGTGTACAAATCAACCTATTTATTGCCCTACAAATAGGGAGTTTGCTTCCAATTTTTCTTACTACAACAGGGCTGCTAAGAGCATCCTTTTGCGTTGTCCTGTGTGCATGTGTGTGAGTTCCCTCTGGATACAGGCACTTAGAAGTGGAATGACTGGGTTTTCGAATTTGTACGTTTTCAATTTTACTATTGTTGCCAAATTACTCATCAAAGTACTTTATATTCCCACAGGTAGAATGAGTTCTTACTCTTTTATGTAAAATGGTGTAAGGCTTAAGAGCAACAGTAACCCCTGATTCATTTTTTGTTGTTACCAAGGTTTTTAGGAACTTTAGCTCATAGATTAAAAAATAAACAAATAACACTCTTTTCACAGGGTTTGTGTACATGAGTATCCCTGGGAACTGGTTGCTTTTTTTAAAATACAGATTCACTAATTCCACTTCAGATTGCTTCATTTTGTCTGCAGTAATGCCGCCTAACAAATTACCACAGACTAAGCCGCTTAAAACAACACACACTGATTATCTCAGTTTTCAGGTGTCAGGACTCGAATACAGGGTAACCGGGTCCTCTGCCCCAGCTCTCATCAGGCTGAATCAAGGCTGGGGTTCCTATCTCACCTGTGACTCATGGTACTCTTCCAAATTCATTCAGGTTGTTGGCAGAACTGAGTTCCTGTGGTTGCAGGACTGAGGGCCCCATTTTCTTGCTAGGCTGTCCTCATGTCCTAGCACATGGCCCTCTCATATGACAGCTGACTTCTTCAAAACCAGCAGAATCTCTCTGCAGGCTGCTACAGCTGTCTTGTGTAACACAACCTACTGACAACCCCATCATTTCGCAAGTCCCACTCACACTCAGGGAGTGGGGGATGATTCTGAGTGTGTACACCAGGGGGCAGGAGTCCTGGGGGCCAACAGAATTCTGTCTACCACAGCCCAGAAATCTGCATTTTTCACAAATCCCCAGCCCTGATGTTTCTGATGACTTACAGCCCCACTTTGTGAACGCTGCTTTATACCATCTGTAGAGAATATTTTCATTGAAGAGCATTAGGGTTATGGTTTAAGAAATGTTTTCCCAATTAGAGATAGGTTTGTTTTGAATAATGTCTTACTTTTGACTAAATAGCTAAGATTCACTTTCATGTAAAGTAATTCTATATGGTAAAACTTTAATACTTTGGATACTTTTAAGATGGTATAAAGCAGTGTTTCTTGGTGTGGTCTCTTAACCACCTGCATCCGAGAGTTGGAGCATCCTGATCTTGAGTTTATAAAAAAAAATCTAATATCTTTTATAATGAAGGGCAGCACCACAACTCTCTAATAAAATATGTGTGTACATACTTGCATATATATACTTAAATTAGCTGTCATTGATCTCTTGGTGCCTATAAAATCCAGCCCTGAGGACTGGCATTCCTACTTCTTGCTGAGAGCCAGATGACTTACAGATTCCAGAATATCTCAGTATGAATTGTGAGAATCACTGCACCGAAAAAAAAATGGCATTATTCCAGTTATACGTGGGATTTTGTTTTTTTGTGTTTATATGATGACTGAATTTAAAGGTACGATAGTTTTATTTACCATTTAAATGTCTTTTCTTTTTTTAAAGGATATAATTGACACTGGCAAAACAATGCAGACCCTGCTTTCCTTGGTCAAGCAGCATAATCCAAAGATGGTCAAGGTTGCAAGGTATGTAAATAACATTTTGACATAGGATACTTTCTTCATTTGAAAAAAGATTAATTGCTTCTTTGTAAGGGTAAATTTTCTTATCTCCAAAAAGTAATATAATCTCAAGTAAGACTCAGTAAGTGTCCTTTGTAAATAATTTGTCGTGTGTTAAAGCCTTTCAGTGCAGTCACCTTATTGCCCAATGTTATTACTCTTTGGTTTTTCCCCAATCTAATAATGATATCAAAGTTGTCCTGGGTAGCATGGCAGAGGATTTGGGGCCTCTTTGCAAAACTGAGACCAAGGATCCCAAAGACGGGTTAGGAGGTGGTAGGAAGGAGTGGGCCCTGGAGATCCTGAGCTCCTGGAATTGAGTGATGTAATGGTCCTGTGTGATGCATCTTGTTTTGTAGCCACGTTGAAAATGTACAATATCTGCTTCCTTTCTTCTAAGCCAGCCTCACTTCCTGGTCCTACCTGTGCTGTTTGGCTTATTAGTTCTACCTGTGTTTATCCCTAATTATAGTTTCACTCGCCAACAACTCAGAGGTAGACTATTATTCCCACTTCACAGATGGGGATACCAAGGCATAGGGAATTATCCAGAGGCACAGAGCTGGATCACTATAGAGGTAAAATTTGAACCCAGGCAACCTGGCTCAGAGTTCATGCCTTACTATTTTTTTTGTCAGGTGACGTCCCTGGATGTTTTGGGGTTTTTTTTCCTTTTTTTTTTTAAATTTTTGACCAATCTGCAATTTTATGTAGGGGTCAGATAGTGATCTAACTTTTATTTCCTAAACGATTAACTGGTTTTTATAAACCCCTTTTAAAGGATCAAAGTATTTGTCGAACATCTTTGAATCAGAGTAAGCCTTCTACTGAGTCGTGTGTCAGCAGTTTGTCCTTTGGGGCTTTTCTGATAGCTGGTGCCAGTGTATCATCAGTGAGTTTTTACTTTAAATGGATTTGGGACAGGCATGATGAGAGTGTAGAAATGATGCATTCTAGGGCACTAAGCAGTTTCCTGCAGACCAGTCAGTGCATTTGCTCATTTCTCTACATGCTTTCAGGGTTTTAAATGTCAACCTACTGTGGCATATACTCCTCCAGGTATTCTTGTGTGCCTCTTTCCTGGAGTATGCTGTGAAACTGAGATAGACTGCCTCATGAGAGAGATACTTCCTGTAGCTGGAGGTGTGAGGGTCATTAGTGATGGGGCTGTGGCCCAAGTGGGTTGTTTCTCAACCTTCTTTTCCTAATCTCTTCCTTGCCATTAAATTTAATATCACAGATATATTGTGTATCTATTTATGCAATGTATGTGTATCTGTGCTTTATACCTAAAAAGATTAAGTACAAAGCAGGGTTAAGAATGACTAGAAAGCTTTTTAACTTAAAAGTTAAATTAAAAATTAAAAAACCATTAACTGACAGGCATGTCAAGTGCTGCAGCCACTTTGGAAAACAGTTTGGCAGTTTCTTAAGAAACTAAACCTGTAACTGCCATACAACTCCAGCAGCTGCACTCTGGGCATTTCTCCCAGAGAAATGAGAACTTACATCCGCTCAAAAACCCGTGTGTGAATGTTCATGGCAGCTTCATTTGCAATAGCCCCAAACTGGAAGGAGCCAAAATGTCCTTTGGTAGGTGACTGGTTAAACAAACTGTGGTCCACCCTACCATGGAATCCTACTCAGCACTAAAAAGGAACAAACTGCTGATGCACACGACCTGGAGGAACTCAACGGAACTGTGCCAATCTCAAAAGGGCAAATACTGTATGATCCCATTTATACAACCTTTTTTTTTTTTTTTTTTTTGCGGTGCACGGGCCTCTCACCGCTGTGGCCTCTCCCGTTGCAGAGCACAGGCTCCAGATGCGCAGGCTCAGCGGCCATGGCTCACGGGCCCAGCCGCTCTGCGGCATGTGGGATCTTCCCGGACCAGGGCACGAACCCGTGTCCCCTGCATCGACAGGCAGACTCTCAACCACTGCGCCACCAGGGAAGCCCCTATACAACCTTCTTAAAGTGACAGAATGATAGAAATGGAGAACAGATTAGTGGTTGCCAGGGGTTAGGGCGTGGTGGGTGGCTGTGACTATAAATAAAGAGGTAGCAAGAGAAAGCCATGTGTGATGGAAAGTTCTGTATCCTGATTGTGGTGGTGGTTACACGAATCCACACGTGTGATACGATTGCGTAGAATTACACACACATAAGTATGAGCACAGAAAGCTGATGACATTTGGATAAGGTCAGTCCACCAATGTCCATGTCCTGGTTGTGGTAATCTACTACAGTTATGTGACATGTTCACTGGAGGAAACTGGAGAGAGGGCACACAGGTGCTCCCTGTGCTTTTTTCTTGGCTACTTCCTATGAATCTGCAATTATTTCAAAATAATTCATTGAGATCTATAGGAATATGAGGTGCCGAGTTCCCCTGAACTCTTAGTACAGCTTGCACTGAGTTTAATGATACCTTTTTTGGATTGTTCCTGAATGAGTTCAGGTAGATGGAAGGGGTTTTGCTGTGATTGGTTTGTTATTTTCTTTCTAAATGGAACCCGAGTCTAAGTGTGTCCTCTAATTACTGGAAGGAGAATCTCAAGGGACTTGCCTGGACTACGATCCCTTGGAGGATAAGGCTTAGGCCAGTGCTTCTCAACTTTGGCTGCACATTGGTATCATCTGAGAGTTTAAAAAACAAAACATAACCTACATCTGTGTCCCACCCCCAGCGATTCTGATGTAATTGGTGAGGGGTATGGCCTGGGTATCTGAGTTTTATATAGTTTTTTAATGTTCCCACATGATTCCAATGTGCAGCGAAGGTTGAGAATCACTTTAGGTCCTTTCCAGTCCTTTTAATATACTTATCTAGGAAGTTATGAAATCTTGTTTTATTGGGACTGCCCTTATCATATGTAAAGGCTTTCAGAGCACCATTACAGGTTTTTTAATGGCTGAAAAATTTCAGCAGGCAGCACTTGGATTATGAAATTAGCTTTCGTTAGAGTTGACACATCCTACCTGCAGTTTCTGCTCTCAAAAACAAATACTAGCTCCTTTAGCATGCTACTTCTTTTTTAAGCTAACATTCCTCTTTGTAAGCTATTTACTAGAAGTCTTGAAAGGTGATGCTCACCTCTCCCACACCATTTGTGGCTTAGGGATTGTTTTCCAGGGATTTTGGACTGAAAGCCTTTACTTGTCATCTTTGCTCGTTGGCATTCCCCACCCGTTCATCCTCCCCAAGTAGCTGCCCTTTGATGGGCATGTGGGTAGTCAGGGGGCAGCTCTCAGAACAGTCCATCGTGTTCCAGGTGAAGATCAGTCGAGGGCCTCATCTATAGTGTGAACTCATTGCTGCCCCTGCCCAGGGAGCCCTGTGATTTAGCTCTCTCCATTTCAGAGTGTTTCTTTGGGTTTGTTAAAACTGACCATAGTATTCTAAACTGCAGATGAAACCGTGTTGCAAACCATGAATATTCTCTTTTGTAATGCCCTGCAGTGTCTCCGTGTGTCACATGTCACATTTTATAATTAACAGCTTGCTGGTGAAAAGGACCCCGCGAAGTGTTGGATATAGACCAGACTGTAAGTGAAATACTTTGTCAATCATTTAACCAGCTTTAACCCAACAAGTTTTATATGAAATGGTTTAGAGTCACTTTAGAGAATGTTTGCACGTATTAGATTTGAAAGTGATGTTTTCTGTATCTAAATGATGTGATTCTTTTTAGTTGTTGGATTTGAAATTCCAGACAAGTTTGTTGTAGGATATGCCCTTGACTATAATGAATACTTCAGGGATTTGAATGTAAGTAATGCTTCTTTTCCTCATTCTCATTTTTCAGAACCCATATAAAAATTTATAAGAGGGAAGAATTGTTTTCTCTTTCCAGCACCTCATAATTTGAACAGACTGATGGTTCCCATTAGTCACATAAAGCTGTAGTCAAGTACAGACGTCCTTAAAGCTGTAACTTGGCCAGGCTAGGGTAACACATCTTGCTGGCTAAACAGTTGAACAGGTTTAATATACAGTAACTGTCCCATTATTATTTCAGATGATAGATGTGATCATAAGTAAGCGAGAAATGAACTAGTTTAAGTCTTTTAATTCACTCTCCTTCAAATACCCACCACCTCCTCTGGAAGCAGGAGTGCCGAGAACGCGTTTGTGAACGCGGGTGAGGAAGATGAGGAAGGCCGTTTGTTTTGTAAAAACCCCTGCAGCAGAATACTGTTCATAGAAGACATGCCAAGTACTGTTCTCGCCTTTCACTTCACAGTATACTTTTCTAATGTGAATCTCTGGATTTTTATTTTATAGCATGTTTGTGTCATTAGCGAAACTGGAAAAGCAAAATACAAAGCCTAAGATGAGAGTTCAAGTTGAGTTTGGAAACATCTGGAGTCCCCTTGAAGTCACCAGGAAAATTATCAGATGTTCTAGTTCTGTGGCCAGCTGCTTAGTAGAGCTTATTGCATGTATCTTCTAAGAATTTTATCCGTTCTGTATTTTAGAAAGGTCAGTTGCTGCATTCCCTAACTCTTTATTTGCACTATGAGCCTATAGAGTATCAGTTCCCTTTGGATGGATTGTTGTTTGATTTGTGAATGAAAAATCTCTTAAACCACACCACTAATGAATGAAAATATTGAAATTGTATCTGTAAGAAACATTGAAAGAGGAGAATATATTAGTTTTTTAATTGGTATTTTAATTTTTATATATTCAGGAAAGAACAGAAGTGATTGAATATTGTTAATTATACCACTGTGTGTTTAGAAAAGCAGCAGTCAGTTTCATATCAGTGACAGCATTTAGAGGTATTGTTATGTCGGATAAACCATATGTCCTGGAGTTATTTTAGTAGGTTTCAGTAGTATTAACTGTATTTTCCCGCTTGTTCAGATTATTTCTGGAGAATCTTTGTCAACAGTTCCTTTTAAATACAGGTCAATACGTTCTAAAAACCTACCACTTTTTGAAGTCTTCAATGTAAAAATCCTTAAAATAAAGGCTGTCTCTTTAAAAGAAACTATGCATACCTGTTATTTCTCTACAAATTAACCTAGTGTAGTTTTCTGTTGGTTGCCTTTTCCTTGTCTGTTAAATTTCAGTAGCTAGTTTAATTGTAATCTTTACCAAGCAGAGCAAATAATGATTATCTGGTAGAATGGGTTGGTGGAGCTAGTGAGATTCTTACCTACTTCAGAGACCTCAGATTTTAGACACATGATATATAGTTTATTACATTTTCTGATGCTAAAATAACATGGCTCTCTCTTGGAATTCTGTTAAATTGCTTCCATTGCAACCTCACCTGCAGTTCAACAGTTTTTCAGACATACACTGTTACCTTCTTTGGGTAGAGAATACTCTATCGACTAAAGAACAACAACAAAACCTTTTGTTTTCTGGGAGCAGGCAGAAAAGTTTTAAGCCAAAACTCTTCATTGCTTCTCTGCTCCAGGTAAGGTATGAACTAGTAACCTTGCAGGCCATCCAGCTATATTTATGCCTTACAAAGTCTGCTGTAATTCCCAGCAGCAAAACAGGGAACTTTAAATGATACTAAATAATAATTTGCTATAGTCCTAGAACTTCCTAGTTTACAAAAAGTTTTCCCTTTTGTTATCTCATTTGATCTTGGTGCCCTCTGAGGCTGAGGTGGGCGTTACCCCGTGTGAGTGTAGCATCCAGGGTAACTCCGCTTCCTCTCCTCAGCACGCCACCTCACTGGGCTCTCCCGGGCCACCCTACTCACCACTGCACCCCGCCTCTGACTGCGGACCCTCCTCACCCTCTTCTCAGTTGCACTTACCACCTTCTCTTAGGTCGAACCGTATGAAATTACCATTTTTGTAGGTCAAAATAGTTGGCAGTTGGCAATTTTGAGTGGTATAATCTAATAACATGCAGTATAATTTACATTTGTATTTGTTGCTCACTGTTTGTCTTTTCTTTTCATGTCCTCTAGAATGTACGCTCCATATAAGGAGGGCAAGACTTGCTTCATTTCATTGTAGTATAGAGGGAAGGGAGGAGGGGCATGATAAGGGGAGGAGATTAAGAGGTTCAAGCTACTATGTATAAAATAAAGGAGGGCAAGAATTTTTATCTGTCTTGTTCACTGAGGTGTATACCTAGTGCCTCAAAGGTGGTAGCAGCTCAGATGATGGTTGTTGAATGAATGAATAGCTAAGAGTTCTGGGTTAGACTGTCCTGACCATTGCTTATTAGCTATGTGACACTGAGTTACTTAACTTTGGAACCTGTTTTCTCAACTGATTCATGGGGATAATGCTGTCTCCTTCACAGGCTTACTGTAAGGATTCATTATATGGGAGAGTACAGGTGCAACACGACAGCGGCCTGGGGCTTAGCAAGTGCTCCATAAACGTAAGTCGCTGCTGAGAAAAATGAATGTTTCGAGAAGATAGGTACATGGCTAGTAAGTGTCAGGGATTAAACCAAGATCGGTCTGATTGTTGGTACAATATCATGAAGAAGCTGAACTATTTCCCCTTCTGACTTGTGCAGACTCTTTAGTTTGTGGTTCTGTTTTAGCTGGTTGACAAACCCAGCAAGAAACCCAGGTAACAGCCAGGAAGGAAAGGCCTGCTGAAGCTCACACACTTTTAAGAATATTGTGCAGACAGACTTGACTTAACCTGCTTTTGGGGCATACAGTTCTAACAATTTTATTTCTTTAACCAATTTTCAACAGATCAGATATAGTCCGTTTATAAGGTAGGGGAGGGGAGATACTGACAGGAATAGCAGTAATTTGTAGGGTAGCAGTCTGTCAAGGTGGAGGAAAAGTATTCAAAAGAAAAAAGCTGTAGCCTTCTGGGGCCCTGTAGTCATTGAGGATTGGTGCAAATGGTCATAAATGTCACACTCCAGTAATCCCTCAGGGCTGCTCTTTCATTACAACCCCTTAAAATAGGGATGTTCATAAGAAAGGAAAATGAAATTTCATTTGCTTGATTTTAGGAGCTAGGACAACGTGGACCCTGTTTTAGGAGTATTACCACCCAGGGGAATGTTGATGCTTAAAGAAGAAGCACACCTTAGCAACCTGGAACATTCATGTGTCAAACCCTTCATATGTTCCCATTTTGTGAATGCTTAGAATATTGTATGTATTATACCTGTAAATATAGTTAGGTCCCCATTTTAATTCCATGTATAAAAGATTTATAGATAACCTGGGCTACTGCCTTAATTCTTTAGCTTGGAAAGTTAATCAATTAATGTCCTTCCCTGCATTTGAGATCCTAGAAATACACTGAGCATCCGCTCTGTGCTAGGTGCTGGGGAAGATGGGCAAGGTTCCTGATTTCGTGAAGATTTCATTCTAGTTGGGGAAAGGGACAGTAAACAAAATAATTTCCAATAGTGGCAGGTTGTAAAGGACCTAAAACAGCAATGTGCTGGGGACTGGAGGATGAGGGGTAGGTGTCATATGTTAGATAAGGCGGCCAGGGAAGCTCATGGTTGAGCTGCGATTGAATGGGAGAGAAACCAGCCGCATGAAGCACTGGAGTAGAAAGTTCTCATGGTAGGAACAGCAAATGCAAAAGGCACTGAGATGGTGACAAGCCATCTGAGATGTTGAAGGGAGAGAAGGAAGGCCAGAGTGTCAGCCAGCAAGGAAAGGGGCAGGCCCTGAGACTGGAGAGGAAGGCCTGGGCCAGACCCTGGACCACCTACCTGGTAGGCGGTGACCAGGAGGGTGGATTTTCTGCATTCCACAGACGGAAGGAACTTCAGGGTTTTTAAGTAGAGAGTGATAAGGTTTTATTTGCATTTTTAAAGGTACAAGAACCTCTAGGACCTGTTCTGAAAGTGGGTGCAGAGGATTCAGGAATAAAACTGGCAAAGCCAGTATAATACCTACTATTTAATAGGTTTAACATGTGTCCGATGCTGTGCTACAGTGCTTTATATACATTATTTTTATCTATTGTAAGCACATTTCACAGAAGAGACAATCTCAGAGGTTCAGTTGCCAAATTCGTGGAGGGAAGGCTGCCGTGGACAAATTGGTCATCATTTCTTCCTTGGATTATGGCAATAGCAGCTTCCATTCTTGTCCCCCTTCCCCCTGACCGACACACACACAGTCTCTCAACGCAGCAGCCTAAGTGATCCTAATTAAAATATTAGGTTGAGTCACTCTTGGGCTCAAATCCTTCTTGTGGCTCCCAGTTTCCGAGTAAAATCCAAACTCCTACAGGGGTGGATAATCTACTCTTCCCCACCTCGCTGCTCCAAGCACCTGGCTGCATCACAAGCATCCTTCACCAGAGTGCTCGGACACCGCTGCCCCCTACTTCCGCGCTCGCCCCTCTTGGTCAGCCCCTGCACTGCAGTTTGGGTCATCTTTTTTTCATTCTTGTGTGTGTGTTTTGTTTTTACTTTCTTTCTTTGCATGATGATCTTTAAAAAAATATAAATCGGATTACAGTTGACCCTTGAATAACATGATGTTGACCTGCACGGGCCACTTATACACAGATGTATTGAATATTACAATAAATACCCACAGCCCTACATGCTCTGCCGTGGGTTGAATCTGCGCACTTGGAACTAACAAGTTCTACACAGATTTTGGACTACTCCCCTGACCCCCGTGTTGTTCAAGGGTCAACTGTATATCACTTGCCTCCTTAACACTTGAAAACTCAAGCTGTCCTCAGGCCTGCAAGCCCATGTGTAAACTAGCCTCTGCCCGCTGGTCTAACTTCATTTATCCTCTGCCTCCTGTCTCAGTTCATTTCACACATGGTGTTCCTTCCGCCTATCACTCGGTTCCCCCAGATCAGCCTGTCTGGCTCACGTGTCACCTTGGTGAACACTTCCCTGCTCTCCCTAACAGCCTCAAAGTCACTCTCCATTACATTACCTCTGTTTTAGTTTCCTTGTGGTCCTTAGCTCTGTCAGGTGGTCAGGCAGTCCCTAAATGGCAACTACTGCCACAGCTGCTAGGTTGGACTTGCAACTCTGCCATCAATTCAGGTGCAGAGGAAACAAAGCCCAAGGCTGATGCAGAGTTTATTACTTAGCAGCGTAGGCAAGATCAGCATTATGTCCACTTGTTGCATCCCCAGTCCCGCAGGATGATACCAAAACAGGGAGGACAGATGACACAAGTGGTGGATTGCCCTGTCGTGGAGGAGTCGGCTCCATACTCCAACTAAGTGACTGTATAGCCTGCAGCTGTACCCTCAGTGGGGCGGCAAGGTTGGAAGTCCCACGCCTTTTGAAAACCAAGGAGGCGGACCAGAAACTGCCTCATGGCAGCCGCTGCAAGATCGGGAGGTGGATGACCAATGGCCTCCCGACAGCTCCTCACGTGGCTGTTTACCATGTTCCTGGGAGGGTCACAGGGCATTCGTCTGAGACTTGGGGCAGACTGCAGTTGACCTTGTCCTCATGGCCTATGTGGGGACGTCCATGGCAGAGCTGTTCCCTGACAAGCACCTGCCAAATGGAGCTTTTCCTTTATTTCTCTACTTATCAGCTGTCTCCCCTTAGTAGACCATCAGCTCCATGAGGGCAGGACTGGGACAGTCTCGTTCACTGCTATATCCCAGACACCTACGAGAATGCCTGGCAAATTACAGTGCTCGATAAGTATTTGTTGAATAAATGACAGAATGTTAAAAAGCAAATAAAATATTTAAAAATTGTATCTGAATTACCTAGAATGAGAAGCAAGACCTATTTTCAGGTTGAACAAAACAAACAAAAAACCCCAAAACCCTATTTATTATTAATCATTAATTGAATTATCACCATATGCAATGGAACCATACTAAGCACTTCTGAATCCTTATGATAACCCCTATGAGGTGAAGTGGATTTTTTTAATCATCCGAATTTTACATATGAAGAAATGCAAGCCTGGAGAGGTTGCATAATTTGCCCAGGATCACACAGCTAGAAGTGGCAGATGAGGAATTCGAACCCAGGCAATCTTATTCCAGAACCTGGCTCTTAGTTCTTTGGCACTTAACCTTGGCGCCCACCTCTTATGTGGAAACTAATACACCGGTAGCATAGAGGAAAATATTAAGCTCATTGAAGGTAATAATTCCAAATGACTTGTACATTAAAGAGCTTTTTCGAGGTCATAACTGATCTTTAAGAATGTAAACTGACTTCCTCTGGCACTGGGAAGCATTTTCAAAGATGATTACAGAGTTCCTCTAATGTGATCTTCAAGTTTTTCTGCCGGCTTATTTTATGATCCTGTGGGCAGCTTCAGACAAAATAACTTTCTGGCATGAAGGGTTGTGTGTGCTCTTTGCCATTTTTAAATGTGAATTTTATAGATACTTCACTTGAAAGAGTAATGATTTTTTAATTGTTTTTTCATTATTATTTGTAACTTCAAGCATTACCGATAAAAACTGCCAAATTAAGTTTCAAGTTTTCTCTTTATACAGCATGAGTGTGCTTCATAATGAGCTTCCCCGTTATGATTCATGACTGAAGTGACTTTCAAACTTGGTAGCTTTTCAGTAGAACTTCTTTTCCTAACATTTTTTTTTCTTTCATTATGACAGTATTTGAGAGCTTTGAACATAAATCTCAGGTTCATTTATATTGCACATGTTTCCCCCAGAACATTTGCCATGCATCTTCCCATTAGCCCCACCCCTTTTCAAGCACTTTCCTATTTCCTGGCACCATAGGACATTACGGGTTCACCTTGGGTTTGCCCTGCCCCGCTCTGGAATCAGCCATTACTTCAAGGATTCCTTTAT
The DNA here is from genome assembly GCF_039906515.1 of Pseudorca crassidens. Classification (NCBI taxonomy): domain Eukaryota; kingdom Metazoa; phylum Chordata; class Mammalia; order Artiodactyla; family Delphinidae; genus Pseudorca; species Pseudorca crassidens. The sequence goes on along the minus strand of NC_090317.1, from coordinate 17,241,542 downwards.
TGGACAATGGTGTTAGAAACAAAGATCTGAGTGCTAGGTGTGCTTATGACTGTTGGTGTGTCTTTGCTTCTAGGTCCTCCCAGTGGACAGAGCTAGGAAATATAAGCATGCATACTAACCCGTGTACACACACATCTATATCTACTTCTGTATCTGGGCTAGAATGAATCCTGTGGTATGGATGAGAGTGGAGACATCCGTATGTTTATTTCCATAAGGCTATTGTCTCCATTCTCATCCCCACCACAGGAATCCCCTAGCCTTCCCCTTTTCCTTATTCTTAAACATTTTTTCTTTGACAGTGAGAATGTGGCTTGATTCACTAGTTTGTTTGACCCTAGTATCATAAAGTAGTTACATATGTCTGTAACAGATTTATTAACTAGAGTCCAGTATTTGTGGACAGATCTTTGTCGTAAGCCTTACAGTAGCCAATCAAAATGCTGTTTTCCAAAATTACTTTGTGTTATTCACCTGTAAAGCAATTTGATTCATTTGTTAGTGTTTATATTTCATGTAGGCCCCTGGCTCCCATATCCTAGTTGTAATTACTTATTATGGCGAAACATAATGAGAGTCAGAGCTATACAAAAAAGTCTGCTCAGAGAGAGATTGTTCCCTCCTCATTCCTGCTGTCCTGTCCCCGTTACCCCTACTTTCCACTGCTTTTCCCTCCCACCCTGTGAGGGTCATCCTCCTTGTTGTTAATGGCAGTTGCATGTTTACCGAGCGCTTACTACGTGTAGGCACTTTTCACGCATTGCTTCATTCCCCCTGAGGTAGTAGGTACTCTTATTCCCCCCATTTTCTTAGATGAGGGAGCTGAGCCCCCAGAGAGTGGAAGGAACTTGTCCAAGGTGACTTATCTGGAACATAACCAGTATGAAACAGGGATCTGTCTGACACCAGGGCTGGTGTCCAGACCACCCCTTCCTTCCTTCCTTCCTTCCTTCCTTCCTCCCTCCCTCCCTCCCTCCCTCCCTCCCTCCCTCCCTCCTTCCCTCCCTCCCTTCCTTCCTCCCTCCCTCCCTCCCTGCCACACAGCTTGTGGGATCTTACCTCCCTGACCAGGGATCGAACCTGCACCCCCTGCATTGGAAGTGTGGAGTCTTAATCACTGGACCACCAGGGAGGTCTCCAAACCACCCCTTTCTTAAAATTGTCTGGTCCCTCCTCAGTGTGGGTCTTCCTGAAGCTCATCACTTCCGAAGTCGCCTTTCTGAAGACATTCCGTTAATGATTGCAACCCTTGCTCTAGTTGGTCAGGTGTGGTTAAACAAGGTCCACAAGGGGCCACCTGGCCTTTGGTTGGAACTTAGGGGAAGATGCTGCCTTCAGTTGAATCTGCCCTCCCCTTTTTCAAAATGTGTTTACATACGTTACTTGTAAATTTGGAGACACAACAATTTCTTTAAAAGGTCACTAAGCCTTCATAGATAACAACTGTCTGGGGTCACGTAGGTTAAAGGAGCAACCACATTCCGCATTGTTGCTGTTCAACTCAGTACAGTAAGTCCCCTACATACAAATAAGTTCTGTTCCAAGAGCACGTTCGTAAGTCCAATTTGTTCCCAAGTCCAACAGAGTTAGCCTAGGTACCCAACTAACACAATCGGCTATATGGTACTGTACTGTAATAGGTTTATAATGCTTTTCATGCAAATAATACATAAAAAACAAACAAAAAATTTAAAAAACATTTTAAATCTTACAGTACCTTGAAAAGTACAGTAGTTCAGTACAGCAGCTGGCGCCTCTTAGCAGTACCAGCTACATCACCGCTGCTTTTATCCTTGCTTCCAGACATCCTGGGCTTGAAATAAAGACACTGTACTACCGTACTCTATACAGTAGTGTACAGTAAAGTACGCAAAATCACAACCACTTGTAGAGGATGCATGCGCGTGACAGTGTACACCAGACACGTGAAATAACTTACGTGATTGGACATGCGAATGCATGTTCGCATCTTTGAAAGTTTGCAACTTGAAGGTTCGTATGTAGGGGACTTAGTGTAGATTATTATGGGGCCTTCCTGTGTCTCAGGCTCTGTGCTAGGTGCTTTGGGGATAGAGGTGAATGCAAATTGTCCCCCCGCCTTGAGGGGCTTAAAGTCTAGTAGGGGAGAGGGATCAAGTATACAAGCAATTCTAATGCAAGGCAAGTCTTTGTTCAGTGCTAGAAGAGGGGGCACACCTGATGTGAGGAAATTCAAAGAGGAAACTCAGAACGGGGAGGGGGAGGCAGGAGGGCATTCTGGGGGAAGCTTCAGGGAGAAGCGATATTTGAAATGGGGCTTGGGAGAATGAGAAAGCTTTGGACAGGTAGATATAGAGGAAAGAAGGCTGGGGGAAAAGGTTTCAGACAAAAGGTCTACTTGGGTAGAGGCGTAGGGAAAAAAATTGCAGGGGAGTGTGGGAAATGGTGAGTAGTCTATTTTGGTTGCAGCAGAGAGGAAGCCAGACTGGAGTCATCTTAATGGCTTTTGTATCAGTTAGCATGTTCTAGGCTTCCAGTCATATTGCCTAGATCAAACTGGCTTAAACAATAAGGTTTATTGGCTACATAACTGGGAAGTCCAGAGGTAGCTCAGGCCTGACCAGTTTGATCCACTGCTCCACTAGGATGCCAAGAACCCATGGGGTTTCCACTGGTCTACTCTGCTGTCCGTAGTGCCAGCTTCATCCTAAGTCCGGGCCTTCTTGTGGTCAGGAGAGGGGCTGCCAACAGTCATCTGAGTGCAGGCTTCCTCAAGAAAGGCTTTCTGTGCAACTCTCTTAAAAGCTGTGAAAAATCTCTCAAGTCTCACTAGCCAGAATGGGCTCAAATGTCCCATTTCTTAACCGGTAACTGGAAATTGGGGGTGGGATTGCCTTTTGCCCAATCAAGCCCACTTTTAGAGCTAAGATTATAGTTCATTTCCCTTGGAATATGTTGAACAAGATCAAGATTCAATGAAACAGGAAGAAGTCTGAAATTGGTGCTGGGGAGGCAACCAAAACCTCTGTGGTCTCAAGTGCCAAGAAAGTGGAGTATTGTGCTTGTTAAGTGAAAAATTGGAGAACGTGGAAAAGTTTCTAGGTTTGACAAGCCAAAAATATTCCTGTATTTCATTCAGTCTAAGATGCTATCAGTTGTTTGTCTACAGGATAAACAACCTGGTTTCTTTAACAAATACGTTGCAAGGAAAAAAGACATGAAGGAGAAATCTATAGATAAAGAGACTTAAAGAAATATTAATCAGGGAGACTTCCCTGGTGGCGCAGTGGTTAAGAATCTGCCTGCCAGCGCAGGGGACACGGGTTCGATCCTTGGTCCAGGAAGATCCCACATGCCGCGGAGCAACTAAGCCCGTGTGCCACAACTACGAAGCCCACACACCACAACTAGAGAGCCTAGAGCCCGTGCTCTGCAACAAGAGAAGCCACTGCAGTGAGAAGCCCACACACTGCAGCAAAGAGTAGCCCCCACTCGCCACAACTAGAGAAAGCACACGCGCAGCAACGAAGACCCAATTCAGCCAAAAATAAATAAAATAAATAAATTTATAAAAAAAAATATCAACCAGGGATTCCCTGGTGGTCAAGTGGTTAGGACTCGGCGCTTTCACTGCCAAGGGCTTAGGTTCAATCTCTGGTCGGAGAACTAAGATCCCGCAAGCTGTGCAGCGCAGCCAAGAAAAAAGAAAAAGACTGTTAAAAAAAAATATATATATCAATCAATAGTGATGTATGGACCTTATTTGGATCCCAATTCAAGTAAACAAACTTTAAAATACACACACATTTTATGACACTTATGAGACAATTGGAAATTGGAACAGACTTGAATATACATTGATATCAAGGAATTGTTGTGGTTTTTAAAATATGGAATAATATATTGTGGTTATGTGTTTTAAAGAGTCCTGTCTTTTAGAAATACATATTCAGTTATTCATGGATGGAAATGGCTTGATTGGAGTCGGGGGAAATAGGTGGGGTGTGGCAGCAAGATTGGCCATGAGCGCATAATCACTGAAGCTGGATGATCGGTCTGTGTGGAGTTCATGATCCTACTGTACCTTTTTATACGTTTGAAAATTTCCATAATAAAAGGGAGATTGGGATTGACATATATACACTCATATGTACAAAATAGATAACTAATAAGAACCTGCTGTATAAAAAATAAAATAAATCAAGGCAAAAAAAAGAAAGGAGGTAAAACAAGGTATCAGGATAAGCCTAATTGAGAAGGTGACATTTGCTGTGGAATGCTCCACATGTACAGGGCCCCTGCCACCACCTGGCATTAAAAATACTAAAAACATACTGTTTAGGGGCTGTTGTGATAAAGATGGCCAAAAATTCTTTTCTAATCCTTCTATTAAGAGGCAGAGAAAATTCCCCTCCCCTTGAATCTGGGCTGGCCTTGGAGACTTGCTTGAGCAGTAGACTACAGCAGAAGTGACATTCCAGACTTCTACACAAAGTCATAAGAAGTCTTATAGCTTTGTTTGGCTTGCTTGGAACACTGAAAGTCCTGAGCTACCCTAGGAGAAGTCTGACTACCCAGAGTCAGTCATTCAGGAGGCTAGACTCCAGTAAACAGTCCCAGCTGAACCCAGCCTTCTACCCATCCATCCCCACCAAGGCTCCAAACTTATGCGGAGCCCATGTGGACCTTCCAGCCCAGCCCATCTGCTCTGTGAAATAAAGAATCTCCTAGCTGAACCCTGCCTGAATTCCTGACCCATAGAATCATGAGACACAATTAAATGCTTGCTGCTTTAAGTCACTGAATTCTGAGATAGTTTTTCAGGCAGCAAGAGGTGGCCAGAATAGAGCTGTATACATATGTGACAAGCTGTTTAAGCAGGGAATAACAAATACAAAAGTCAGGATAGTGTTTCTTGGGGGTGGGTGGTGGGGGGGAGATGCAGGTAGGAAGAGGTAGGGGGATGGGGGGATGACATGGGGATGGACACAGGTGGATTCAAAGGTATCCACAGGACCTAGTTCTGAGATTGGGTATTGTAGTGGGTTCGCAAGTGTGCATTTTAATTTTATATGCACATTACACACATAATATTGTAGGTACCGAATATTACATGATAAAAGAATTTTATAAAAGGTCTCAAGCAAGAATGGGAAAATACTAAAATTTATTAAAACTGAGTGGTGGGTACATGGGCAGCTGCATTATGATTCTCTATACATCTGAAATCTCTTACGATAATATTTTGAACTTAATAGGATTTCTACAAGGACAAAAAACACATAATATGTATATACATAAGTGTAGAGAAAGATGCATGAAAAGATGAGTTCCCCAAGTTTTAATGATTATTACCTCAGGGAAGTTCTTGCACTTTTTTTTATTGTGGTAGTATATACACAACCTAAAATGTACCATGATAACCATGTTTAAGTGTAGAATTCAGTGGCATGAAGCACATTCACATTGTCGTGCAACCATCACCATCCATCTCCAGGACTTTTTCATCTTCCAAAACTGAAACTCTGTACCCATGAAACAATAATTCCCCAGTCTCTCCTCCCCCCAGCCCCTGGCAGCCAGCATTTTACTTTCTGTCTCTATGAATTTGACTCCTCTAGATAGTTCATATAAGTGGAATCGTACAGTATTTGTCCTTTTGAGATTCGCTTATTTCTGTTAGCATAATGTCTGCAAGGTTCATCCATGTAGCATGTGTCAGTATTTCCTTTTTAAGGCTGAATAATATTCCATTGCATGTATATATAACCTTTTGTTTATCCATTTATCCATTGATGGACATTTGGTGCCATGGACTGAATTGTGTCCCCCCAAAATCCATAACCCCTAATGTGACCGTATTTGAGATAGGGCTTGGAAGTGGTAATGAAGTTAATAAAGTCATAAGGATGGGGCCCTAGTCCAAGATACCAAGAATGCAAAAAGGCTATGTGAGGACACAGCAAGAAGGCGGCCATCTATAAGCCAAGGAGAGAGGTCTCAGGAGAAACCAACCCTGTTGGCAGCTTGATCTTAGACTTCCAGCCTCCAAAACGGAGAAAATTAATTTCTGTTATTTAAGTTACCCAGTCTGTAGTATTTTGTTATGGCAGCCCTAGCAAATTAGTACACTTGGGTTTGCTTTTACATTTTGGCTATTGTGAATAAGGCTTCTATGAACATGGGTATACAAATATCTGTTTGTGTCTGCTTTCAATTCTTTTGGGTATATATTCAGAAGTGGAATTGCTGTTTACTGGATATTCTGTTAACTTTTTTGAAGAACTGCCATACTGCTTTACACAGTGACTCCAACATTTTACATTCCCACCAACAATGCACAAGGGTTCCAATCTTTCCACATCCTTGTCAACACTTATTATTGTCTGTTTTCTTGATAATGGCCATCCTCATGGGTATGAAGTAGCATCACATTGTGGTTTTGATTTGCATTTCCCTAATGATTAGTGATGTTGAGCATCTTTTCATCTGCTTATTAGCTATTTGTATATCTTCTTTGGAGAAATGTCTATTCAAGTCCTTTGCCCATTTTTAACTCAGGTTGTTTGTTTGGTTTTTGAACTTTTATGTATATATCTAAATGTATATAATCAGGAAAAATGAAACTTTTTATTGTAGCTAAAATAGAGGAAGAAGAAAATAATTTTTAAATGAAGCTAGTGCTCTGTGACTTTTTTCCTCTTTTCAATTATTTTTCAATCATTCTGATTACATCAAGAAGAAAACCTCAATCTGTGCTCCTATGGTTTTTAATGCTGATTTTTTAAAATGTGGAAATTAGGGGGGATGGGGTGGGAGGAATTGGGAGATTGGGATTGACACATATACACTATTGATACTATGTATAAAATAGATAACTAATGAGAACATACCGTATAGCAGTGGTCCCCAACCTTTTTGGCACCAGGGACCGGTTTCGTGGAAGACAATTTTTCCATGGACCGGGGCGGGGGTGGTGGTGGGGGGGGGATGGGGGCGGGGGGAATGGTTTCAGGCTGATTCAAGAACATTACATTTTTTTAAACATCTTTATTGGAGTACAATTGCTTTACAATGGTGTGTTACTTTCTGCTTTATAACAAAGTGAATCAGCTATACATATACATATATCCCTGTATCCCCTCCCTCTTGCATCTCCCTCCCACCTTCCCTATCCCACCCCTCTAGGTGGTCACAAAGCACCGAGCTGATCTCCCTGCAAGCACATTACATTTATTGTGCACTTTATTTCTATTATTATTA